>NC_060130.1:715940276-716243306 GCF_021461395.2 Schistocerca americana
TGCAATGGACGAGGCAATTCTTCGTGCAGTTGACGATAACCATAATGTCAGCGTCAGAGAAGTTGCTGCTGTACAAGGTAACGTTGACCACGTCACTGTATGGAGAGTGCTACAGGAGAACCAGTTGTTTCCGTACCATGTACAGCGTGTGCAGGCACTATCAGCAGCTGATTGGCCTCCACGGATACACTTCTGCGAATGGTTCATCCAACGATGTATCAATCCTCATTTCAGTGCAAATGTTCTCTTTACGGATGAGGCTTCATTCCAACGTGATCAAATTGTAAATATTCACAATCAACATGTGTGGGCTGACGAGAATCCGCACAAAATTGTGGAATCACGTCATCAACACAGATTTTCTGTGAACGTTTGGTCAGGCATTGTTGGTGATGTCTTGATTGGCCCCATGTTCTTCCACCTACGCTCAATGGAGCACGTTATCATGATTTCATACGAGATACTCTACCTGTGCTGCTAGAACATGTGCCTTTACAAGTACGACACAACATATGGTTCATGCAGGATGGAGCTCCTGCACATTTCACTCGAAGTGTTCGTACGCTTCTCAACAACAGATTCGGTGACCGATGGATTGGCAGAGGCGGACCAATTCCATGGCCTCCACGCTCTCCTGCCCTCAACCCTCTTGACTTTCATTTATGGGGGCATTTGAAAGCTCTTGTCTACGCAACCCCGGTACCAAATGTAGAGACTCTTCGTGCTCGTATTGTGGACGGCTGTGATACAATACGCCATTCTCCAGTGCTGCATCACCGCATCAGGTATTCCATGCGACGGAGGGTGGATACATGTATCCTCGCTAACGGAGGACATTTTGAACATTTCCTGTAACAAAGAGTTTGAAGCCACGCTGCTACGTTCTGTTGCTGTGTGTTTCCATTCCATGATTAATGTGATTTGAAGAGAAGTAATAAAATGAGCTGTAACATGGAAAGTAAGCGTTTCCGAGCACATGTCCATATAACATATTTTCTTTCTTTGTGTGTGAGGAATGTTTCCTGAAAGTTTGGCCTACCTTTTTGTAACACCCTGTATATGTTCGATGTCACTGTTGAATTCTTGCTTGTAGTCATCTGACATCTGAAATTTTTGTTTCTTCTTGATCATCATTGATGCGTCGTTCTTAAAATAATCCCGATTCTGACACCAAATATAACAGTCGCATGCAGAATCGTCCCTGTTTCGGCGCAAAAATGAAGCAGGCCAAAGATATCTGTTGGAAAACCAAAGGTAAACATGAGCTGTTCTTGCTTGTCAGGATGGGTTCGAGACTTCTTGTGTGCATGCTAAGGTCCTTAGACTGTATGGGAGACAGGTGTGGCGTGTGTGGATACGGCAGACAGACCAGCGATGGACATACACTCCTGGAAATTGAAATAAGAACACCGTGAATTCATTGTCCCAGGAAGGGGAAACTTTATTGACACATTCCTGGCGTCAGATACATCACATGATCACACTGACAGAACAACAGGCACATAGACACAGGCAACAGAGCATGCACAATGTCGGCACTAGTACAGTGTATATCCACCTTTCGCAGCAATGCAGGCTGCTATTCTCCCATGGAGACGATCGTAGAGATGCTGGATGTAGTCCTGTGGAACGGCTTGCCATGCCATTTCCACCTGACGCCTCAGTTGGACCAGCGTTCGTGCTGGACGTGCAGACCGCGTGAGACGACGCTTCATCCAGTCCCAAACATGCTCAATGGGGGACAGATCCGGAGATCTTGCTGGCCAGGGTAGTTGACTTACACCTTCTAGAGCACGTTGGGTAGCACGGGATACATGCGGACGTGCATTGTCCTGTTGGAACAGCAAGTTCCCTTGCCGGTCTAGGAATGGTAGAACGATGGGTTCGATGACGGTTTGGATGTACCGTGCACTATTCAGTGTCCCCTCGACGATCACCAGTGGTGTACGGCCAGTGTAGGAGATCGCTCCCCACACCATGATGCCGGGTGTTGGCCCTGTGTGCCTCGGTCGTATGCAGTCCTGATTGTGGCGCTCACCTGCACGGCGCCAAACACGCATACGACCATCGTTGGCACCAAGGCAGAAGCGACTCTCATCGCTGAAGACGACACGTCTCCATTCGTCCCTCCATTCACGCCTGTCGCGACACCACTGGAGGCGGGCTGCACGATGTTGGGGTGTGAGCGGAAGACGGCCTAACGGTGTGCGGGACCGTAGCCCAGCTTCATGGAGACGGTTGCGAATGGTCCTCGCCGATACCCCAGGAGCAACAGTGTCCCTAATTTGCTGGGAAGTGGCGGTGCGGTCCCCTACGGCACTGCGTAGGATCCTACGGTCTTGGCGTGCATCCGTGCGTCGCTGCGGTCCGGTCCCTGGTCGACGGGCACGTGCACCTTCCGCCGACCACTGGCGACAACATCGATGTACTGTGGACACCTCACGCCCCACGTGTTGAGCAATTCGGCGGTACGTCTACCCGGCCTCCCGCATGCCCACTATACGCCCTCGCTCAAAGTCCGTCAACTGCACATACGGTTCACGTTCACGCTGTCGCGGCATGCTACCAGTGTTAAAGACTGCGATGGATGTCCGTATGCCACGGTAAACTGGCTGACACTGACGGCGGCGGTGCACAAATGCTGCGCAGCTAGCGCCATTCGACGGCCAACACCGCGGTTCCTGGTGTGTCCGCTGTGCCGTGCGTGTGATCATTGCTTGTACAGCCCTCTCGCAGTGTCCGGAGCAAGTATGTTGGGTCTGACACACCGGTGTCAATGTGTTCTTTTTTCCATTTCCAGGAGTGTATAAACAGAGCCTTATTCATTCAACTAGATTCCTCCACGGGCATGAACAAGTCTTTCATTATTCCATCCGGCTAGTACACTCATTCACTTGCATTTCTGTCTTCGCGTAATATTCCGCGCTGAGCGGCAGGCGCAGTCCTGGCCAGTGGCGGGGCCCTTCCTCGGAGACGGGGCTGTGCTGGCTCTCCGGTATGTCGCGCTAGCTGAGACGGCAGGATGCGGCTGTGCCGCGGGCGCGGGCGGCCAACACGTCTTCTGTGCTGCGGAATGTCGCGCCGTCCCAGCCGCACGGCGATGGCGTTGCCTGCAGTCAACGTCTGGATCGACGCTGAAGAGCAGGGCCTGGCGGGAAGCTCCGTGTTGGCTGCCCATCCAGGGCAGGCAGGCGGAGGTCTCTCGCTTGCCACCCGGTGGTGGCAGAGTTTATTTATTTTATTTTACATGTATAGTTCCGCAGGACCAAATTGAGGAGTAAATCTCATGGAACGCGCCAGTACACGAAATTACAGCCGAAAAGTAATAATAGATACAATAAAATGTTAATGAAATCTAAAACGACGACAAGTTTATTTAAACGCAGTCAACAATGTAACTTAGGAATTAGCTTAATTTTTCAAGGAACTCCTTAACAGAATAATGGGCGTGAGGTATGAGGAAACTCTTCAGTTTAGATATGAAAGCATGTGGATTCTGCTCAGATTTTTGCATTCTTGTGGAAGCGTATTGAAAATGAATGCAGCAGAATACTGCACGCCTTTCTGCACAGAGTCAAGGAGGTGCGATCGTAATGCAGATTGGATTTCTGCCTAGTATTAACTGAGCGAAAGCTGCTAATTCGTGGAAAAAAAAGAAGGTTCAAATGGCTCTGAGCACTATGGGACTTAACTTCTGAGGTCATCAGTCCCCTAGAACTTAGAACTACTTAAACCTAACTAACCTAAGAACATCACACACATCCATGCCCGAGGCAGGATTCGGATCTGCGACCGTAGCGGTCGTCCGGTTCCATACTGTAGCGCCTAGAACCGCTCGGCCCCCCCGGCCGGCTCTTGGGAACAAGCTGATACTTCAAATGACTCTAAGCACTATGGGACTAAACATCTGAGGTCATCAGTCCCCTAGACTTAGAATTACTTAAACGTAACTAACCTAAGAACATCACACACATCCATGCCCGAGGCAGAATTCGAACCTGCGACCGCAGAAGTTGATACTGTTAACAAGAAACGACATTAAAGAATGTATAAATTGCGAGGCCAGTGTCAGAATACCCAGACTAATGAACAGGGGTCGACAAGAGGTTCGCCAACTTACACCACTTACTGCCCGAACCACTCGTTTCTGAGCGAAAAATACTCTTTGAGAATGGGAAGAGTTAACCCAAAATACAACGCCATACGTCATAACCAAATGAAAATAAGCAACGTAGATTACTTTTCGTGTCGAACTACGGCTTACTACAGATACTGTCCTAATAGCAAAAACGGCAGCATTAAGTCTTTGAACAAGATCCTGAACATGGGCTATTCACGACAGTTGATTCAGTCTCACTAAACATATGACCACTCTGTAAGACTAAAACGTCAGGTTTTGTTGAATTGTTTGTTAGAAACTGTAAAAACTGAGTCTTGCTGTGATTTAGCTTTATTTTATTTTCTACAAGCCATGAACTTATGTCTCGAACTGCACTATTCGAAACAGTGCCATTGTTGCACACAACAGCCTTCACTAAGAAACTCAGTTGGTAGCGCACTTGCCTGCGAAAGGCAAAGGTCCCGAGTTCGAGTCTCGGTCCGGCACACAGTTTTGATCTGCCAGGAAGTTTCATATCAGCGCACACTCCGCTGCAGAGTGAAAATCTCATTCTGGTAACAGCCTTTACTACCAAGCGACGACTCCCGGCTGATGCACGGTAGGCGCCGTGCGTGACCCTGCCGTGCTGAACATGGTGTACTCAGCTGCGATAGCGTTTAATGATGGTTCTCAGCGCTGAATTCGCGGATGAATTCCGTTTGTGGTCCACTGCGAACCATCCGGATCAGGGCAATGGCCGGGATCTGACGTAATCGGCAGCGCGCCTCAACGACGCGGAAGTCAGTCAAGACGGAGTGGCTGCTCGAAGGCTGGTCCCAGGACACTGTCACCCGGAACGCCGTCCCGGAAGCGCCAGTGCTGCTGAGGGTTGCTGGTCATGCATGGACGACCGCTGCCGGCTGTGACCTCGTCGATTGTTGAGAATGTGAAAGTGAAGTGGAAGAGCGAAAGAATAATCACAGCTAAACGAAGACAAGACAGACCCCATATACTGAAGGAAGGGGTCCGTCCAGCACTGCGGAAGTGCTACCAGCAGCCCGGCTAGCATATGGAGTTGAAAAGATTTAGGTACAATGGTCGAGCAGCTCCTTACGAGCCACAAAGATCTCTAATCAGTGCTAAAAGACACTTCAATTAATGTAAAGAGCGACGCCGCTGGAGAGTGGTTGACTGGAAACGGGTGATTTGGAGTGATGCATCACGCTATACCCTCTGGCAATCCGATGGACAGTTACGGGTTTATACTGACATGTTCGAAAGAACAGGCACCATATCAATATAAGTATATAGTTCTGGAAATACCGACCATGACCTTCTTCTTCTGTGCGGATGCACACATATTCCTCAAACTCTTACGGGACTTGGTAAGAATGTCTTCCACTTGTAATGAGTGTGGTGGGGTGGGACACTACGAATGTAGTGTGTGGACATACAACGTGAGAATGTGGGTCTCGCGGGAGGCGTGTGCGAGATAGTCCCTGCAGTCACACTATCCTCTGTGCCCTCGGTGGCTCAGATGGATAGAGTGTCTGCCATGTAAGCAGGAGATCCCGAGTTCGAGTCCCGGTCGTGATACACATTTTCACCTGTCCCCGATGATATATATCAACCCGCGTCAGCAGCTGAAGGTATTAATATAATTGTAATTTAGTTATGGGTTTGGTGAATGCCAGCACAATATTACGTGCCATCTTGCGTAGTTGACATGCGTGCATGTCGGAAGGAAAAATGCATCGTTCTTCTTAACAATACAAGCACTGCAATATCGTATTTATCCGCCGATACCAGATAGTGACATTCAATTAAAACTTGCTCCCCTATACGGGAACTACGTAATGTGTGTACGCATACAGGTTGTGATGCAGGAACGACGATATATGGAAGCTTAGGTCTGGCTGTCAGTCGTGCACGGATAACCAAAGCAGGTGAGACGTCCGCTTGCCAAAGCGGCAAATCCCGGTTCGAGTCCCGGTCTGTCATAAATTTTCACTGTCGTCATTCCCTTATGCAGCTGATTTTTGTTCTTATTCGCTACTGTGAATACATTTCACGTATTTGATAACGGCTGTAGCCGCAGCAGTGCTGTTCCTTCGGCTATGCATGCATGTCCGAAGGAACATCACAGTGCTTATCTTAACAACACAGGCACTATAATACAGTAAAAAGACGAAGCACACTGCAAAACACAGATAAAGGAGTCACATTTTAGAAAACATGTAATCCTCTTCCATTGCGACGTAGGAGATTTCAATTTTGTATCGAAGGTGCTTACAACCTTTCTCCGTAACTGTACAAAAGCGTGGCGTCTTGCGTCACCCTCGGTCTCGACGACGCTCGAACAGCAAGTTGTCGCCACATGTCAGAAAAAGGAAGTTTATGTAAGATGTAAATTGCGTTAATGATGTCACACCAGCAACAAATGTTATCACAGTTCTGCCCAAAGCTGCCGTGGACATGCCACACTAGTAAAAAGTCGTCACACCCCTCTAACTCAAATTTCACATCTTCTTTTAACGCCTCTGCGATTGAGACTGGAACCGCTGTGCCTAGCGTTGAAAACACAGGGTCTCCGTATGAGTGGCCGACGAAACCGTCTCAGACAAAAAGTGGCTCTAAGCACTATGGGACTTAACATTTGAGGTCATCAGTTCCCTAGAACTAAAACTACTTAAACCTAACTAACGTAAGGACATCACACACATCCATGCTCAAGGCAGGATTCGAACCTGCGACCGTAACAGCAGCGCGGTTCCGGACTGAAGCACCTAGAACCGCTCGGCCACAACGGCCGGTCCGTCTCAGACACACCGCCGCTCAGGTATGACAGGAAAAGGCCCCAGCGGGTGGCATGAATGGCATCAATAAAACCACCCCTTCCGTCGGGCGTTGATTCCCTCACACTTCGCGGGGGAAACGACAATTCGCAGCACGCTGAGCAACAGAAAGGGCGTTCGTTACAACATTTGACACTACTGCACCCTCCAGACGCTTCAATTCTTCTCTAAGGACATCGTGGGCCAAAACCCCACTGAACGTGATTCCACCCTTTGGAATGCAGCGCGACCGCCATATTTGGTGCAGTACACGGGGTGGAGGCACGAGGGTCCCCTTCAGAACTATCCCACGAAATGTGAACGTGATCCGAAGCAGTGAAGACAGTTTATGTTTTCTCAGTCTCCCTGTTTCGCGCCCTCCTTTGATGTGATCACGGGAGGTGGGGTGGGATGTGCAACATTGACAATTGCGTGATTAAAAAGGCAAAGGGTTCCTGTAAGTACCCTCAGTACAACAACACCCTCAATGCCACTGGCGCACCTTTGTAGAGCTCTTTAAAAATGTAACTGCACAGGGAAAGCCAGGCACTGATTACTAAGCTCTGGCGTGACACGCGCCGGTTTCGACACTCCTTACACTTCGCACACGGCCGGCAAGGGCTAGCTCAGTAACGTAACTTATATCATCATTATAAATATTCGTTCAGATCTGATTATGTCAGTTTCTCTTAGTTACTTTGCACCACCGCTGTGCTAAACATGAAGATATTTTTGGAAGAGTCAGGCTTGTAAACAGATGCTTACAGTGTGTAGCATCGTATTTTCGCCTAGATTTGCTAGTAGTCTGTTAACTGAAATACTGAAAACTCTTGTAAATGAGGGAGTCACTTAGACTCGTATCAGTTGAGTATGTATTGTCATTTACTTAGCTACCTAGAGATCTGTGGGTTGCTAAAGCACAAAAAGATTTTTGGAAGCTCTAGTTTATGACTCATTTCAAAAGAAATTGAAAGCAACCAGACACAGACACTGGAGAATTTCATTTTCGACTAAGTTTCGATATTGATGCAGAGGCCGTATCAGAAAGTCAATGATGAACGTCTAATGGAAAGGATTCTCTCCGAGTAGAACGCAGGGAATTCATTGTTAACGACACATAGAAGATAACTTACGGGTCATTAATTCCACTTGTGCAACCCAACAATTTTAGAAAAATACCATGAAATTGCAAAGAGAATTGAAAAACGGTATGCGGCTTGATATTTTATTTTAGTATATAAACTTATTTCGGCTTTATTGCCTTCATCAGTACATGTCCTGAAGCTGTAGACGGGCATATGTCAACCTTAAGTAAACCATTACTGCAGTCTGTAGTTGTTGGCTGCAATATCATTTTCAGCAACGTTTTAGAGTTGTTCGATAATTTGATGCTGCACTTATATTACAGTTTGCTTTTTACTATCTAACAGTTGCAGAAAATCAAGGCTGACAGCTAGTTGTTACTCAAAGATTGAGTATACAAATAGCTGTCAAACCTGAATTTCGACATCTGTCAGATAGTAAAAAACGTCTTATAATATGCGTGCAACAGAAAATTATCGAAAAACTTTCAAACGTTGCTAAAAATAATAGCACAACCCTCAACTACAGACAGCATTAATGGTTTCCTCAAAGTTGATTCCTGTTCATCTGTAACGTTGGATATGTACTGATGAAGGCAATAAAACCGAAATAAGCTTATATACGATGGCTATTCGGAAAGTAAGGTCCGACGGGGTGCGAAATGGAAACCACAGAGAAAATCCGATGACGCTCTGCACAGGTATGTTGGGCAATGTCTCTAGTATGCGTCATGTCGCTCTTTTCAGTTCTGTGCGCACAATGAACACGTAAAGATGCTTACAACAATAGTGTCTCCAGCCAAGTAGGAAGGACTGGTCTGAGATTTCGCCTGATGTCATGCAGCCCACATTACATAACTGTCAAACGTTTCCTTCTGCAAGACCACTCTCGGCCGCACTCTGAAGGGACAAGGAAGATGCTCCTGCAGCGTTTTCTGTGGGAAGTGTCTGATCACCTACAATAGAGCCCATAATTGACTTTCCCTGAATTTCATCTCCACTCACATGAACAGCTAGCTGTGAAGACGACGTTCTGGCACAGACAACGATCTGTAGATCAGCGTAGAGAGTTGGCAGGTAGCGCCGGCTGAGGTGGCCGAGCAGTTCTAGGCGCTACAGTCTGGAACCGCGCGATGGCCACGGTCGCAGGTTCGAATCCTGCCTCGGGCATGGATTTGTGTGATGTCCTTAGGTTAGTTAGGTTTAAGTAGTTCTAAGTTCTAGGGGACTGATGACCTTAGAAATTAAGTCCCATAGTGCTCAGAGCCATTTGAACCATTCGATTTTTGGCAGGTAGCACAGGCGGCTTGCTTCTATGACGGGGGTGTTGGAAAGTTGGTACAATGGTACGACAAATGTCTGAATCTGAGCGGCGGCTATGTAGAAAAGTAGCTGCAAGGTGTAGCTAACTTTTGCAAATAAAACAGTTTTGATTTTCACAGTGTTTTCCATTTTGCGACCGATCGGATATTACTTTCCTAATAGGTCTCGTACTAAAATGAAATATCAAGCTGCATACTCTTTTACAGTTCTCTGCACAGTGCCCTATTGTGATATAATATATGCTGCAGATCCCACAATAATGAAAAAAATGTAAAGACTTAAGTAAGAGTTGCAGAAATCCTATTAGCGTTTGGGAATATACGGTAAAGAGAAGGAGAGAAACAAGATTGGTACTACGTGTAAAAGAGACAGTGAAGTACCTTCAGTTGTGCTGGGAAGTAGATACTGATACGTACAGTCCTTTACAACAATCAGTTCTCTAGTAAACTGTAATATCTACATCTACATCCATACTCCGCAAGCCACCTGACGGTGTGTGGCGGAGGGTATTTTGAGTACCTCTATCGGTTCTCCCTTCTATTCCAGTCTCGTATTGTTCGTGGAAAGAAAGATTGTCGGTATGCCTCTGTGTGGGCTCTGATCTCTCTGATTTTATCCTCATGGTCTCTTCGTGAGATATACGTAGGAGGGAGCAATATACTGCTTGACTCCTCGGTGAAGGTATGTTCTTGAAACTTCAGTAAAAGCCCGTACCGAGCTACTGAGCGTCTCTCCTGCAAAGTCTTCCACTGGAGTTTATCTATCATCTCCGTAACGCTTTTGCGACTACTAAATGATTCCGTAACGAAGCGCGCTGCTCTCCGTTGGGTCTTCTCTATCTCTTCTATCAACCCTACCTGGTTCGGATCTCACACTGGTGAGCAATATTCAAGCAGTTGGCGAACAAGTGTACTGTAACCTACTTCCTTTGTTTTCGGATTGAATTTCCTTAGGATTCTTCCAACGAATCTCAGTCTGGCATCTGCTTTACCGACGATCAACTGTATATTATCATTCCATTTTAAATCACTCCTAATGCATACTCCCAGATAATTTATGAAATTAACTGCTTCCAGTTGCTGACCTGCTATACTGTAGCTAAATGATAAAGGATCTTCCTTTCTATGTATTCGCAGCACATTACACTTGTCTGCATTGAGATTCAATAGCCATCCCCTGCACCATGCGTCAATTCGTTGCAGATCCTTCTGCATTTCAGTACAATTTTCCATTGTTACAACCTCTCGATATACCACAGCATCATCCGCAAAAAGCCTCAGTGAACTTCCGATGTTATACACAAGGTCATTTATGTATATTGTGAATAGCAACGGTCCTACGACACTCCCCTGCGGCACACCTGAAATCACTCTTACTTCGGAAGGCTTCTGTTCATTGTTCATGGGGAGCTAATGCAATTTCTTTTTTATCTTCGATAAAAGTGACAGAATATACGAAGCGTTTCAGAAGCGAAATGTTTCTGGTAAAACGAAAATTGTCCGTTGGTCTATTTTCGGTGGATACTAAAATGGCTATTACGTTATTTTTGGATTAGAGGAATTGCATGTAATTTGACAGATGTCAATAAAGAATCGAGATTAGAGACTTTGTCCTGCATGCATAACTGTTCTTTGAACTTCATCACAGCACTGACTATCTGTTGCTGCTGATAATCGAGCCTCCTATTTCCAAGACCGCAGCGACGTGTAATCACGTTGGGTGCCGCATCACTTGTTCCGCAGCCACTGCCTTTTGATCTTTACTGGCAATGTGATTACACAACACGGACAAGGGAGAAGCAAATATTGTCTCCTGTCTCCTCGCCTGGCACCAGATAATCCCGCAGGAACGACGAAAGCTATGTTGCGGTTGCAGTGAAGTTTGAGGGAAGCGTTTACACCGGGGTGATTGCATTTTCATGCTTGCTAACGACCGTGTGTACTCTGCCGTGAGCAAACGGCACTTCACATATTGACAAGCGGGGCGCCGAGCCACGCGGCACGGCGAGGCGACGCTCATATTTTTGGACGCTCACACGCGTCGCTACGCCCTTTTGGCTTCAGGGGCGCCACTGCAACGCACGGTCTCAAGTCCGGTGCCATTCGCTTATTTAAATCGCTCGCAGTGTAGCGTACACCTCATTCTTTTACGACCTAATATGTTATTACGAGCATGAAAATTTCGTTACACTGCGCTCCTGTTTATAACTATTTTTAACGGTCACGTGAATTAATTTTAGACTTGGCTGCAAGCTCTGCTTCCTATCCCTTTCCGATCGTTACCGACCAACCAATGCGTCGTTCTCAGTGGAGTGTGTTTGTTCCCCGGTATCGCTGTAGACCTGTTGTTAGTTAATTCTAGGGGTATAGTAATCGGTACAGTAAATAATTAATGTAATTTCTCAAAATGATTTTTTACTCTACACAGGAGTGTGTGTTGATTTGCAACTTTGCTGCAAATTAAAACTGCGTACAGAAATGGGACTTGAATCAGAGACCTTTGCCATTTGCGGGGAAGTCTTCAACTGACTGATATACTCAGTGATCAAAATGTCAGTATAAATTTGAAAACTGAATAAATCACGGAATAATGTAGATAGAGAGGTACAAATTGACACACATGCTTGGAATGACATTGGGTTTTATTAGAACAAAGGAAAAAAAATACATAAGTTCAAAAAACGTCCGACAGATGGTGCTTCATCTGATCAGAATAACAATAATTAGCATAACAAAGTAAGACAAAGCAGAGATGATGTTCTTTACAGGAAATGCTGAATATGTCCACCATCATTCCTCAGCAATAGCTGTAGTCGAGGAATAATGTTGTGAACAGCACTGTAAAGAATGTCTGGAGTTATGGTGAGGCATTGGCGTCGGATGTTGTCTTTCAGCATCCCTAGGGATGTCGGTCGATCACGATACACTTGCGACGTCAGGTAACCCCAAAGCCAATAATCGCACGGACTGAGGTCTGGGGACCTGTGAGGCCAAGCATGACGAAAGTGGCGGCTGAGCACACGATCATCACCAAACGACGCGCGCAAGAGATCTTTCACGCCTCTAGCAATACTTTTTTTTGTTCTAATAAAACCCCATGCCATTCCAAGCATTTGTGTCAATTTTTACCTCTCTATCTACATTATTCCGTGGTTTATTAAGTTTTCAAATGTATACTGACTTTTTGGTTCAAATGGTTCAAATGGCTCTGACCACTATGGGACTTAACATCTGTGGTCATCAGTCCCCTAGAACTTAGAATGACTTCAACCTAACTAACCTAAGGAAATCACACACATCCATGCCCGAGGCAGGATTCGAACCTGCTACCGTAGCGGTCCCGCGGTTCCAGACTGAAGCGCCTAGAACCGCACGGCCACACCGGCCGGCACTGACTTTTTGATCACCCGGTATATAGGACGTCCATAAATTACCTTTACAATTTAAGACTTTAATACCTTTAAAACTATGCTGGATACTAACAAATGGTTTTAACAAGTGATTAGATAACTCGAACATTTGTGATTATTCATACACATCAATGTGTGCACCCTTAGGGGCACCAATAATATCTAGTCGAAATCGCATTTCTCTTCACGTACGATACAAGATCTTGAGGGTGACATGTTCAACTGCATTGCGAATGCGTCCTTCAAGCCCAGTGGATCCCTGACCTTGGATCGGTACACCAGATCATTTACAAAACTCCACAAGAAGAAGTGTAGTGGTGTGGGGTCAGAGGATCGTGGCGGCCACCGAATCGAACTATCTCGTCCAATCAACTTATCCGGAAACTTTTCATATAGAAATAGACGGGCATTTAGGGATCAGTGGAGCGGTGCCTCTTACTGCTGGAATATGACATCAGGTTGCAGGTATTCCAATTACGGCACAGCAAACTGTTCTAACATGTCCACGTAAACACCACCGTCGATAAAAGACTCGATTAAAAATAGTGGACCAGTGATGCAATGGTGCATCAGTCCACACCAGACACTGACTATTTGACTGTCTCTTTGGTTTGGGACTGTCTCCTTCCATTGCCCATGTAACATGAGGATGCTGTGAACGATATGACGATTTACTTCGTCGGATACGTGAAACGTTGCCTCATCGGAGAAACAAATCTTTTTCAGAAAGTCACTGTTTGCGTCAGTCTTGGCTAGCATATCCATTGCAAACTGCTCGAAATGAGGCTTTTCCGTAGGCTTTATTGTCTGAAGTAGCCACACCTTGTAGGAATACAGCCGTAATTTGTTATTCAAGATATCGTGCACTGTTGATCGTCTCATTTCCAACTCTCTGGCAGCCGTACGCACCAATTTTGTCCGACTCCTTGCAAACGCCTGCCATACTTTGCCCACGTTAGAGTCTGAAACAGATGGGTAATCCGCCCCCTTTTCATGGAGAACATTACTTAGTTGCACAAATGACGTATGCCAAGCCCGACTTGTTGGTCGGGACGGTAGTTGCCTCCCATACCGCGTTCGAAAGTTTTGTTGGACTTGTAGCGTCCACATTTATCAGGTTTTCAAGCTCAATTTAGCATCAAAATCGCGTCACGTGGAAAGTAAAAAAAGTTATCAGTTATCTTATCACATTCTAAAAACCATTTGGTAATATCTAGTATAGTTTTAAATAAGGAATGATCAAAAAGTTTTCGTTCGAAGGCCGCGCAATCCGAAATCGGTATGTCAATTAGGCAAAATCGCCGTGAGTATTGAGGCAATCATCCCGAAAACGCACCAGGTTGAAGATACCCGTTTTGTAAAACATAGTGTCCTATTGCGTTCCCGTGTCCGGCCATCCTGATTTACGTTTTCCGTGATTCCCCTATATCACTCCAGGCAAATGCCGGGATGGTTCCTTTGAAAGGGCTCGGCCGACTTCCTTCCCCGTCCTTCCCTAATCGGATGAGACCAATGACCTCGCTGTTTGGTCTCTTCCCCCAAACAATCCAATCCAATCCAATCCTACTGCGTGAAGAAATCCGTAACTGCCTGCTGTACATCTTCGTCCGACAAGAACCGTCGACCCTTGAAGGCCTTTTTTGTGATAATCACATGGGAAGAGATCGGGGCTGTAGGGCGGATACTCTAACGTCTCCCACTACTGCGTTACGACATTTGAGATACGGGGACGTCTTTTGTCGAGTCACGACCAGCTCGGAACTTGACGCGCCATTCCACAACAGTTTATTTTCGAACGCTGCGTTATCCTTTCTTCCAGGAGTGCTAACCCTTCAAGGTAAGCAGGGGAACATCTGGAAAGTTTATAAGTGAGGAGGAAGGTGTTAGGGAAAATAGAATTGTGAGGGCGTGTCATTAGTCATGACAGTACAGCTCTGTCGGTAGAGCACTTACCCACAAAGGCAGAGCTCGCAGGTACGAGTCTCGGTCCAGCACACAGTTTTAATCTGTTAGGAAGTCTCCCCTCAAATGATCTGCCATATTTGATAACACACAGATTGTATTATGTGAAACTGAGCCCATGTGAATTAGAGTTTTTTCCTTCCATTTGTTGCCTTCTTGGCTGAACCGTGCCCAGTCACCGCCATTAGCGATTACTATAATTGATGATTAGTGATATTAAGCAGACGCGTTCTACGTTTTTGGTGCTAGTCAAGTCTAATATATTTGCAAAGCAAGATATTTTCTATGCTTAATCTTCTTCAATCGTCCGCAGCTCGTGGTCGTGCGGTAGCGTTCTAGCTTCCCGCGTCCGGGTTCGATTCCCGACGGGGTCAGGGATTTTCTCTGCCTCGTGATGACTGGGTGTTGTGTGATGTCCTTAGGTTAGTTATGTTTAAGTAGTTCTAAGTTCTAGGGGACTGATGACCATAGATGTTAAGCCCCATAGTGCTCAGAGCCATTTGAACCATTTTTTGAATATCGCTCTAATTGATTCTATTCAGCTCTTTTTACTGTTTCTAGGTTGGAGTAACTAGTAAGTAAAACGTATGTTACATTTATTCGCATGAAAAGCTACATACACTTACAGAATACTTCAGCTGTTATTTGTCTGCAGGGAATACAAGGTGACATTTATTACGTTATTGTAATTTTCAAGAGATTGTAAAATTTTAGTTTGTTAAGCGCATACACTGATCAGCTAGAACATTTGACTACCGACCTATTATCGATACAAACCTGTCCAGACGATAGCAGCTCCACCTGGCAAGGAATGACTGCTAGTCAGACACACGCAGGCCGCATGTGGTATCTGGGGGCGTGCTGCCCGTGTGTAGAATGGGGAAGGCGTGCGATCTGAGTTTGGCCGAGGGGAGATTATGATGGCCCGGACGCTCCGCACGAGCGTTTCGGACACTGCACAACTTGTCGGGTGTTCGACGTCGTGGGTTTGGTCAGACTTTAACGCTGGGCAGAATGCAAGTGTGTATGAGCACATAGTGCACCGAACACTCCTAACGATGGGTCTCCGCAAGCGATGACCCATGGTTCAAATGGCTCTGAGCACTATGGCACTTAACTTCTGAGGTCATCAGTCCCCTAGAACTTGGAACTACTTAACCCAACTAACCTAAGGACATCACACACATCCATGCCCGAGGCAGGATTCGAACCTGCGACCGTAGTGGTCGCGCCGTTCCAGACTGTAGCGCCCAGAACCGCTCTGCCAGTTGACCCATGCATGTGCCAATATTAACACCACAACCTCAGCATCTACAACTGAAAAGGGCACGTGATCATCGGCACTGGACTGAGTGGCAGAGCGTTGCATGGTCTGATGAATCCCGGTACCTTCATCATGTCGATGGAAGGGCACGAATCCGTCGTCGTCCAGGCGAACAGCTCCTTGACACCCGTAGCGCTGGACGGAGACAAGCTAGCGGCGGGTCCATTTTGCTCACAAGATCATTCTCGTGGGCATCCATGGGTCCAGTGGAGTTCATGCAAGGCAAAATGATGGCCAAGAAATATCGTAAACTGGTTACAGACCATGTAACCCCTTCATGACATCATGTTTCTCGACAGCAGTGGTCTTTTTAAACAAGATAACGGCCCATGTCATAAGGCCGTGAATGTGATGGAGTGGTTCCAGGAACACAGTGGCGAATTCCAATTGTTGTGCTGCCCCCCCCCCCCCCCAACTCCCACGATCTGAACCCGATCGAACACTACTGGGATGTGATTGAACGTGACATCAAAGCTCATATCCCCCTCCTCGCAACTTACGGGAATTAGGTGACTTGCGAGTGCAGATGTGGTGCCAACTCTCTCCAGTGACCTACCAAAACCTCATTGCTTCCATGTCACAAGGCGTCGCCGCTGTTATCCGTTGCAAAAGTGGATATACCGGGTATTATTAGAAAGGTGGTCATAATGATCTGGCTGAAGAGTGTACTTAATTATTAGCTTGTACGGATGATCTGTTACTTCTTTCAAGCAATGTATAAAGGAAGGCGATTTGAATTCAATGTTTCGTCGACGTTGACGATGTTACACATGGACACATCAGTAACACAAGAATTTCATAGGAGAATGACCGTGCTCATAGTTTTCTGTATACTTAAACCGTTGTGTACATAGATCCGTGTAGTCAGCGCGTACACAACTTTCCCACTAGAGCGCGCCCCACTAAGCACAACAGCGCAGGCGCAGCACTCGTCCGTCTGCGCACTACGAGATGGTGCTGCCTTAGAGACGGACCAAATTCTGCTTCCGCCGATCCGCGTATTAATATGTAACGCAGCCAATGAGATTGCTGCTAACGTAGAACCTTTTCTCCTTGCGGATCACACTCGCGCAGTGATACCTGAACGCGCGAGGTATTATAACAAGTGTACAGACCTCCGATTAGTCAGTCTGTACCAGTCTGCACCAGTCTGTACCAGTCTGAATTAGTCTGTACCAGTCTATAGCCAAGTTTCAGTCTGCACCTAAGATGATTATCATATTCCTATACATAGCCATGGAGATAAATGTATAGACACTTTGTCAAGTATCAGAGATATGTGAGAATGAGATTAACGTACCAAGACCAAAGGAACTTCAGATTGCCAATTGTAAATAGCATCCAGAATCAAGTTAAATAAGGTTTATGCTTGTTACTATTTTAATAAATGTGTGTGAAAATTAATCAAGTACTGTTTAAAGTTGGTCACCGTCAATCTGCTACTCTAAGCGTGCAAGTGGCATTTCTATCGTCTGACCTAACGGCAGAAGATAAACACGCCACGATAAGACCACGAGACATATTGCTGACACTCGCCTACTTCGTTAGAGCGACAAGTCAAATAATCTGATGGTGTGTGTACCGAAGGTCTTACAGTACGCACACCACAAAAACCATCGCGACATTCATCTGAAATGAAGTGATTTTAGCAAACCACTGAAAATTAGGTGATGATGGCCGAACACAGATTTTAACGACACCACTCGTGTACTAAACCAGTACAGTATCACTAAATGTACAGCTACAGCATTATCACTCTATCGACATCTAAGACAAAGTTATCGCAATCAGGAGCAAGAAAGTACCACAGAGAAGCAAAGCAAGGGGGGTGGGGCGGAATGTTAGTAACGTGATATTATTCTGACAAACTACAAGGCTAGGTGTAGAAACTTAAACCGTAACTTTTTCTTGTGAGGTGGGATAATCATCATATTCAGCAAGGTATGTAGTACATCTTTGGACGAAGTGAGAACGTTGCAGCTATCGATCTTTGTCACTGTCCAAGGAGATGCTTCGGCGAACCTGTCTGCCAGTATCTGCACAGAGGTTGGCTGAAGCACCACCGCAGACAGTGACAAAGATCGATGGCGAGGATGTTGAGACTGCAGCGTCTAAGATGAAGATATTTGGGTTACGTTTCGACTGCTGCACTGCGAATGTACAATCTCTGGTGGCAATGTACGGGCCCTGAAATTGTTATAAATGTAATTTTAGCATCACATAAAAAAGTGAATTGCTGTTACAAGGTACTTCTTATGAAGCATGTCACAATGAAATTAAAGGCAAACTTTGAATAACCGTGCAAAATGATGATAGTACTTTTATGGTTTAGAAGACAACATAGGACATATTGTCGATACGTTTGTAAGGAATAATTCAGCTAAGTTGTTCACCTCAAATATCAAAAATGTTCAAATGTGTGTGAAATCTTATGGGACTTAACTGCTAAGGTCATCAGTCCCTAAGCTTACACACTACTTAACCTAAATTATCCTAAGGACAAACACACACACCTATGCCCGAGGGAGGACTCGAACCTCCGCCGGGACCAGCTGCACAGTCCATGACTTCAGTGCGTTAGACCGCTCGGCCCTCAAATACCTCCCGAACAGTTTAAGATATCGTAATTCTGTTATGATTGATCTGTTTTGAACATGAAACTGATTGCTGCCTGATATAGACCCTCGAACTGTTGTGTCAGGTAACACCAGATTCACTGCTCCGCTTATCTATCTTATCGCCCATCAGCTTTACGTAATTCAGGATAAGATGATATTTAGTAAAGTTTTTTGTTTAACCTAATATTGCCGACAGTTTTAAATAATTTCCGATTAAGGTTCTATGTTTATAAACAAACCTTTTAAGCTCGCTTGGCACAAGCAATCTAATATTGTCCGTCTTAAGGACAGAATGGCCCAGTTTTTAAAGTAAGACGAAGAATTAATGTCCAAATAACTTTATTAGCTTCTAATTTTTGAGCTTTTTAAGTGCATGTTTACGTAGGATTAACTCAGACAACCAGATGAAGGGAGCTTGACTTCCGAAACGCGTTGCTGAGGATTATGTTCCTAACATTAGTGGCTGTATGCTAAAGTACTTATAACGATTATCTTCGCAATTGCTATCTCCAGTCCTTAGGGTGGAAAATATTAGAATTAACGTCATAAACAAATTTTCTTCTGTAGTATATGAATATGGAAGATGTAACATATCTCTCAGACAAAAGACTAGAGTCTGCCTAAGATAGCCTATATTATCAGTCTGTAAGTCATACATGCTCTGGCTTTGATTTTGACATTTTTCCTGAAACGGTGTGAGACAAAACTCACGTGAGACGTATAGTTGCTTGGTGAACTTATGTGAGTTGGGAAGATACTGGGCCAGTCAGAAGGAAAAAGAAGTTACGCCACCAAGAAACATACTAAACCATAAAAGTCCGCAAATATACAAACAGACAACAGCAGAAGTATGCACCGAAGAAAAGGTTCAGTTTGGTATATGTATTAAAGATGCTTTAGCTAGAGTCGTATTAGCGCGTCCCTGTTTATCTAAGAGATTTAGCAAAAGAGAAGACAAATACTTATTTAACTCCATACATACTGAATTTTGTCTCCTAACATTCGTTAATGACGCAACGATTTTTCTCTATATACTTGCATACCGTGGCTATTTCTAATTCTGCCTCATTAATATTGCGGTAAAAGGCCGGTAAACATTTAGTAATATGAAGCTCTCCTCGGATATAATTTCTACGTAAAGATCCATATTATCTGTAGGAAACTCTCGCCATACAAATAAAAACATCCTCTAAAGCCCTCTAATAAAATACGCTGGCATGTTAGGTCCTTCTTTTCAATGTATATAATTCGCTACTGCAAGATACTTTTGCTACTACAAATTGCTTCATAATTGTTCCCAATTTTCTGTGATTATGCTTTGTTGCCTTCACCGTTCTGATACTTTGCAGAGTTAGATCATAATCGCTCTTTGTGACATCAACTGTTACTACGTTTGATTTGATTTTACTAGCCACACATCAGTTCACAAGCGTTAAATCCGTCTTACCCCGTTAATCTTGTAATGGAAGGTGCCTGCATTACAGGCATTGTTTATTATTTTCAGATGGTTTTCGTAGATAGTAGTCCCCAAACCCAAGCCTCTTGCATTTGTTTCCGATTTTAAATCCGTAGTAAATATATGCACTGTTATCTCACTAATTTTGGAGGTGATTAAAAGTTTTTGAAGATGCGACTTTAGACTGGATTTCCATTCTGACTGTGTAACACTTTCATAGTTGTTGTGTTTTAGCTTTGCTACTATTTTATCTTCTACCTGTAATAGTTGCCACGCAGAGTTCACCCACCATTATCACTTGCACCGATTGTGAGATATGAGAAATTTTATCATTTTTGCGTATGATCTCGCACGCACAGAATACCGATATCCATTGTTTCAGATATTTAGCTCATTAGTATCATTGTCATAACACTTCTCACGCCATTTATTTGTTCTACGATTAATTTTCTGCTGATCTGTCCTCCTGAAGAACAGTAGTAAATCTTTGACTCTTCGGTAAAAGGCGGATATTATGGCAAACGCCAAGGCGCAACATACACTCCTGGAAATGGAAAAAAGAACACATTGACACCGGTGTGTCAGACCCACCATACTTGCTCCGGACACTGCGAGAGGGCTGTACAAGCAATGATCACACGCACGGCACAGCGGACACACCAGGAACCGCGGTGTTGGCCGTCGAATGGCGCTAGCTGCGCAGCATTTGTGCACCGCCGCCGTCAGTGTCAGCCAGTTTGCCGTGGCATACGGAGCTCCATCGCAGTCTTTAACACTGGTAGCATGCCGCGACAGCGTGGACGTGAACCGTATGTGCAGTTGACGGACTTTGAGCGAGGGCGTATAGTGGGTATGCGGGAGGCCGGGTGGACGTACCGCCGAATTGCTCAACACGTGGGGCGTGAGGTCTCCACAGTACATCGATGTTGTCACCAGTGGTCGGATGAAGGTGCACGTGCCCGTCGACCTGGGACCGGACCGCAGCGACGCACGGATGCACGCCAAGACCGTAGGATCCTACGCAGTGCCGTAGGGGACCGCACCGCCACTTCCCAGCAAATTAGGGACACTGTTGCTCCTGGGGTATCGGCGAGGACCATTCGCAACCGTCTCCATGAAGCTGGGCTACGGTCCCGCACACCGTTAGGCCGTCTTCCGCTCACGCCCCAACATCGTGCAGCCCGCCTCCAGTGGTGTCGCGACAGGCGTGAATGGAGGGACGAATGGAGACGTGTCGTCTTCAGCGATGAGAGTCGCTTCTGCCTTGGTGCCAATGATGGTCGTATGCGTGTTTGGCGCCGTGCAGGTGGGCGCCACAATCAGGACTGCATACGACCGAGGCACACAGGGCCAACACCCGGCATCATGGTGTGGGGAGCGATCTCCTACACTGGCCGTACACCACTGGTGATCGTCGAGGGGACACTGAATAGTGCACGGTACATCCAAACCGTCATCGAACCCATCGTTCTACCATTCCTAGACCGGCAAGGGAACTTGCTGTTCCAACAGGACAATGCACGTCCGCATGTATCCCGTGCCACCCAACGTGCTCTAGAAGGTGTAAGTCAACTACCCTGGCCAGCAAGATCTCCGGATCTGTCCCCCACTGAGCATGTTTGGGACTGGTTGAAGCGTCGTCTCCCGCGGTCTGCACGTCCAGCACGAATGCTGGTCCAACTGAGGCGCCAGGTGGAAATGGCATGGCAAGCCATTCCACAGGACTACATCCAGCATCTCTACGATCGTCTCCATGGGAGAATAGCAGCCTGCATTGCTGCGAAAGACGGATATACACTATACTAGTGCCGACATTGTGCATGCTCTGTTGCCTGTGTTCTTATTTCAATTTTCAGGAGTGTATTTGCTTTTAGACGTAGTCAGTGTACCTCTGCAACATCTCACTGGTTGTAAACATCTGTCGCCGTTCCTACATGGCTCGCAACTAAATGCGAATGCAACCAAACAACCTTCTCTCTGTGACTATGGAAAAAGCGACAGCTGTACCGCACTTTTACTGGAACTCATTAACGAAAATTACATTCCGATATCACATCAAACTGCTGTCCTCTGACGATTTTTTACCAACAAAAAGTAATTGAAATGTTTATGGCGTAAAACGGAATAAATTCTGACGGGAGAAGATGTGGGGTACGAAGGAGTGATCGTATATTGATGAGACTCGAGGAAAATTAGGTTGCAAGAAAAAAAAGTTTTGAAACTGACAAGAGACTTTAATCGGATGCCACAAAGCAATAAGCTGTTATTAAAACAATGCTAAAGTCAAACTTCCGCAACAAAGTTGTAAAAACATAATCTTTAGTTTAAGAAAACACTACGACTGAGTGGAGATACCTGGACAAATTATAACGAATACAGAAATCTTGCAACCTACAGATACAAGTGGATCGATTAAACTACGTACTTTTACAGTTCTGAAAAACTTTCAGCGGCGTCTCCTCTGCCGAGTCAAGCACACGTACATTCGCGCGGATGTAGTGTTTATACGTGTCTGTCGGTACGTAATAAGTTAGCGTCGACAGCGCAGCGAGGCTTGTCCAGAACAGCAAGTTGCTGAGGGAGTTTGCTTCCTAGGAGATCTCATGTCCACAACGATTCAGCGAGAATGGCTATATTTTTCAAATTATTCTCAATAGTTTCAGTTTATGCTTTTACTTTCTCCTTTTTTATTTAAAAATAAGTGTTTATTATCCACTGTACAACGCAAGGAAATCAAATATAATAAGATAAATGTGTATACATTAGCAGCCTTTTAATTTACACCTACATCTACACACCACAAACCTGTCCGCCTGGATAGCCGTGCGCGTGAAATAGCCGCTTCCGCGTTGGGGAAATGCGCCGGCCCCGGATTAAACCGCTGTCGATTTAACGACGAAGGTCGGTGTGCCGGCCAACTGGATATTGTTTCCAGGCGGTTTCACAGATTCGACGAGGTGAATACCGGGCTGGTATCCGAGTCCCACCTCAGTTACACGTTTCTCAGACAGTTAGAAAACTTTCGCCCACTTTCACATGAATAACACTAAGCTCAGAGAGTTGGGGTGCTCACATTCTGTCCCGGGAACGTAATGGGGGTCGTGATAGGAAGGACATCCGGTTATCCCTTAAATTAATCGTGCCAAAATCGTTATTAACCGTGCCGACCTACCACAGCAGCGGGACAAAGGCACAAGAAAAAAAGGAAAACTGTATTCCGCAAACCACCTTACGGCACAGGGCAGAGGATATCGGTATCATTTCTCGCTTCGAAGTTCTTTTCGCGAATGCTGCAGCAGAAAAGGGAATACCGGTTAGCGTCCGTACGGGCCCATACTTCTCTGACCGACGTGGCCATTTCGCGAAGTATATCTTGGAGGAAGTACTATATTGCTTGGCTCTTGAATTTTAACAGGGAACTCCTCCATAATGCACGACGTCTCTCTGGCAGCATTTGGCACTAGAGCTGGATCACCATCTCCGTGACGCTATCGAGCTTACGAAACTTATCTTCTTCTTTGGATCTCCTCCATTAATTTAGCTCAGTCCACTTGAACAAAGAAAACAATCTCTAAATATACTTCAATGTTATCAGTACTATGGTACTCTAAGCAAATCCTTCTATTCATAATTTTTACTATTAACCATACAATGTGATATTATGAGTTGAGAATGAACTAAGCATCAAAAGCCTAAAATCGTTCAGTAAAAATAGGAAGAAATTGGAAAATAAACCCTCGTGGACATATTCTTGAATAGCATTTCAGTCTTAAAATCTATCTGCGAGAGAATTAAGTGGATGCTACAACGTAGCGAGTTCCCTGCAGTCTAGAAAAGCATGGTATGAAAGAAAAGCCGGCCGGAGTGGCCGTGCGGTTCTAGGCGCTACAGTCTGGAACCGCATGACCGCTACGGTCGCAGGTTCGAATCCTGCCTCGGGCATGGGTGTGTGTGATGTCCTTAGGTTAGTTAGGTTTAAGTAGTTCTAAGTTCTAGGGGACTGATGACCTTAGAAGTTGAGTCCCATGGTGCTCAAAACCATTTGAACTGTTTATGAAAGAGAATGTAAATTTCGAAAAAATAAGCTAGTATCAGACGACAGGACAGACATAGGCATAAAGGCTGTATTTACACTTATTCTATGGAATGTGCTTAACACTGGGCATGTAATGAAGTATTCTTAATGTAGAATTCCACAATGGAAGCGTTTTCCTACAATAACTTCGTTGGAAAGTCGATAGGAACAAAATAATTGAGTTAATTGCAACTAAATGAGTAAAGACAACGAAAAAATGCAGGTGATGAACATAAGTGAAGACAAATAAGAAACGAAAGAATCAGCTTCTACAGTTTTGACGCATACTCGTGGGCTACTCCCGAAGGAGTGTAGTCCTGAGTGGCTTCAGATCATTACCAACAATTTATAATGATTGAATCGAGTCACTCCGCGATAAACAATTCAGGTTCTCAATGTTCAAGTCCAGCATCAGTTTTCCGCATATTATTCAGATGCCTTTGTGTGAACTGGCTATTTATACGGGGCCGTTACAAATATGGAACATTTAACTCGTGAAGACGATGATTTCCCCAAAATACTGTTCTGGACGTAATCTTCGTCACTGCTACGTATTTTTCACGCGTGGATAGCGCTGTACGCACGGCACCGTCACGGACTACGAAGTGGCGCGGAGACTGCAGTTGCGAGGGAATTTCGCCCCAGTTGTAGCTCGTCCGCCGGCCGTGGGCCGTGCAGCACCGCGGCACGCCCGTGCGCTCAATCAATACTGGCGTGACGTCAGCCGATCCTTGCTCGTTTGCACAACACTTCCCATTGTGCTACTGGCACGTCCTGGGTATTGAAATACGCAGAAACATTCTTTACTCTGAAGGCTATCACTTATTATTTAGATACGCCAAAATTTGTTTCACACGAGCGTTGTATAAGTCCACTGTTCTTCTCGCTATTACCATCATGATTTTTACCACATAAATTATCACAATCATCATCATCTGAAATTACTGCTATTGATCCATGTCTACAGTTTTAGAAAATTTTCCTACCATTGACTCCATTCATGAACAATTCAGCATCGTTACATCTCTATTCACATTATCTCTCCTAATATAATAATAACTATCATAATATCACAATATCTATTTTAATATACAAAACTTCCATGGTTGACTTCAGTTACAAATGTGCTGTGTCCTTGTTACCCGACTGCTAGGTCAATACCCTGCCATGTTCGCCAACGCCTCCGGCGTCTGGTAATAGGCGCCAGACGGCCGTCACATGGAACTCGCTGCACGCGTGGAGTCGGAGATGAAGCCGACTGCCGGGCCATTGCAGCACATTTCGACTCGTGCTGTGCTGAAGTCTCTACCACGCTTACAATTTACTTTCGTGACCTGGATGTTTACTGAATTTCAGCTGAACTACGTCTTGCATTCATGTTCTACTGCTTTGCCGGATACTAGACTATCCGAATTATTCTCTTGGTGTGTTCTACAATTTAAGACGACTCGACCAGGGCTGGAATTGTGAAATATCGAGTGATTACTGTGTGTCCGTATTATCTGCATAAAAAAGACTGAGAAGCACCATAGAGGATGTAATGTTGGAGACGACGATTCGAACTTAGCGTCTGTGTGAGAACAACAGAATGAATTCAGTGATGATGGATCCGGAAAGCATGAAATTTTGGCAGTTACAGCTGCAGATTCAAAGGCAACAGGCACAACAAAAGGAACAACTAAAGCAACAACTACAACATCAAATGCAACTACAAAAACAAAATATGAAGCAACAGCAGCAGCAATGACTTACACTAAAGCAGCTCATCACGCCAGAACAGCATCCCCTCCACCATTCACGCCACTTCACCTGAAAGACAAAGACTGGGTCTCCTACTACAGACGTCTGTAACTCCACTTCCAAGCGTGTAGCATAACCGACTTTGCTAAACATAGTGCGTTTCTGTTACCTAAAAACCCCCAAATACTGTGTCTTCTTCAAAAATGACGCCATCTTGATAAACTTGAATGTTGGGATTTGTCGGAAATTCATAGTCTGCTCTATAAGTTTTGCGAGCAGCGAATAGATGTTGTAGCAGCTAGGCTCACAGTTTTTCGCTGTCGTAAGAGCAGTCATATGCTCCAAGGGCAGTCGATCTCAAACGGCTCTCCTGTCAGTGCCGATTGTTGTGTGAAAAACGAAACTGTAAGTAATCCTAAACCTGAGCGGTTCTAGGCGCTTCAGTCTGGAACCGCGCGACCGCTACGGTTGCAGGTTCGAATCCCGCCTCGGGCATGGATGTGTGTGATGTCCTTAGATTAGTTAGGTTTAAGTAGTTCTAAGTTCTAGGGGACTGATGACCTCAGATGTTACGTCCCATAATGCTCAGGGCCATTTGATTTGAATCCTAAACTGAATCGCTAGTGCGTGGTGTAATAATTATTTATGCACCCGACAAAGACGTTTGTGCACTGGCACTGAAATTAACATAACCTACTTTCGAAGTCATGTTAACAACACCAAAAGCTTTTGAAATACCAGATGCAGCTCTGCACTATTTTGAGGAATGCAGTTAATCTTATGTAAAACTGCAAAAAATATCGAATGTAGGATAGCAAAATTTTGATGAAAGTGAGTTTCATTCCATAAACGACGTTACCATTCACGCTGCAATAAGCGGAACACCTACTGTTCATCTTTGTCATACGACTCGGTATTCAAGCCCGACATCCATTCCGGGACGAAGGCCAAACAACAAATCAGCAGTGGCACATATTTACTCACAGTTTTCACGTAGCCACTGTACCACCTAACCTCACTATAACAATAGCAGAACGCGGTATACAGCGTGCCCAGACTGTTTTGCTAAACATACGCCAACACACTGCCTATACAGGGAAACTCGCTGTGCGCAGCGTGGTAAACAAGGACATGTGGCGGAAGTTTGCAAAAGCGACTCCGCGTTGCACCGACGACGCAGTAGCAGCATGAACACATTACATCCACAGTTGAACCCTTTCACAGAGCACCCGAAAAACTTCTCTCTCCCACTAACGATCAACAACAACTAATAAAATTTCTTGCTGATACCAATTCACCAGTATCTGTTATAAATGAGGAACTCTCTACTCTGATTGGTCTTCCTGCTCTTCAGCGTGACATCGGAAAGGTTACAGTCCTACAGGAAGCACTGCATGGGTCCCAGTTTCGAGTCCCGGTACGACACACAGTTTTAATCTTCCAGGAAGTTTCAAATCAGCACACATTCCGCTGTTGAGTTTAAATTAATTCTGAAAGTCCTGTATACTTTTGTATGATAAATGCATTATAACAATGTTGCACAAAGAGGCCAACTGTCCGATTCTTTCCTAGTAGCGCCATCACGACAGGCGCAAAACTTTTTTGAGATCGACGCTTTTTTATCTTATGGTTTTAAAGTAGTTGATGTCATAAACATCGTGTCAGCCGTTGTACCATTCTATAATCTCGATTCACTATGCGCCGAAATTGCGGACCTGTTTTTACCAGGTAGACTATGTAGCTCACATTCAGTCAAAATCGTCTGTACTAACTAGCTACTTTAGAGCAACACCACTGCCAGTAACACTATGAGATGACCTCAAGTCCGAATTAGATAGTATGGTGCAACGAGCCATTCTCACACTCGTAATATCCAGTCAATGGGCCACACCACTGGTAGTGTTAATAAACCGAATGACTCCCTACATGATTATGGTGACTTTAAATCAACTTGAAACCCACAATCAGGGATGGACGTCTATCCTACTTCAAGGCCAGGAGAGCTCATGCCAAGGCTATCAAGTGGACAATACGTCTCTAAAACTGATGAATTCGAAGCTTGCTTAGTGTCGCTGCTATACAGACAGTCCCGTCAAAACACGGTTATTAACACTCCATTTGGATTCTATAGGTACAGCAGGTTACCTTTTGGAATTGCTAGCGTACCAATAATTTTTCGATGTTTTTTGGAGTACCTGATTCAAAACTTCCTAACACATACAATTATCTGGAAGATATATTATTAAGTGGAACTACAAGAGAGCTATATCTGGTGAACTTAGTCTGCTAGTCCAGACACTGCAACAAAATGGACTGAAATGCAACCTACAAATGTGCAAATTCCTAATGGAGCGATTTGTGTACTTAGGGCACATACCGAGCCCTAAACGACTTCAGCTGGCTCAGCAGCATGTGGAAGGAATAGAAAAGAAGTCCAGAGACTATGAACGAGCTACAGTATGAACGAGTCTCATACCTGGCCAACTCCGTTTGCTTGTCGTTTTGAACTTCCTTCCAATTACACTAAGTCCATGACGAATGAGCCACAATAAAACATCAGAGTAAAACCATAAACTATGTTATAATATGCAATGGTACGGTTGGCAAAGGTAATTTAACAGGGAAACTTTTATGTAAATCGAATTCCTGTCGTACGAATCCTGCACAACATAGCCGCGAAATGAAAGCAGTGATTGCTTGGTCATGCCGGAAACAGTAAATGAGTTTACATGTAACTGTGTCTGTCCGCGTAGTTACGAAAAGCCAGCATGAATTTTATTGAAACGGTAGCAGACATTTAACGCTGTTCCGCCCTAACCGGCCAATGCAGCTACGTATTCCGACCATTATATGTTGTGAACGCGTAGACCTGTTGCAAGGTGACCCTGCGGTCCTGGCAGAACTGCCGAAGCTGCGCCCTCGCTCCCTCCCCCCCCCCCCCCCCCCCGGCCCCCCCCCCCCCACCCCGAGGAAAATGTTTTTCCGGACGTTTCCGTTACTTTAAAAGGTAGGTGCTATAAAATGAAGCATTACTGAATAATATTACTTATGTTACTTATATAGGTAAAAATATTGCTCACAGCAAATTAAATGTACCGTTGTAGTAAACAAGTTGAAAATTGTATGAACTTACTAAGAAAATTATAAGTAAAATAAAATCTATATCTTATTGTTTATGGAAACTACTGTAAATTGATTATTTTAGTACGATGTATAACAAAGAACGGATTTCGTTTTCTGTTCATAAATTATTAATAGTTTATAGCTCATTAATTGGAATTAAAACAAAAACAGCTATAATAAAGCGTTGAGAACACATTCCTTTCCAAAAATTGTGTTTTTATTTTAGTTTTACTTTTCGTTTTCTTACTTTTAGCGATCCAAGCTGATTCATTACAGCATTGGAGTCACATTCGGCAGCTGTGTCGTATCTTATTGCCAAGTTAGCTGAGTTTGACAGTCTCCTTCACCTAGACTCGACATTAAGTAACTCTTCTTTTCTTTAATTTGCTGAAACTGCATTGATAAGATACTGCAGTCGCTAGAACTGTCATCAATACTGTCAACGCCATTTCGATGTTTCAGTAAGCAGCTCGTTACTCATACTTGGGAAAAAAAGCTTCAAGATATCCAAATGGGAAGCTGTGCCGGTGCTCTTCATCAGATCCTTCTACAGGAATTTGAAAGACGTTATTTCACTAAGCATTTAAGCCGTACCGATATTTCTGATATATTTGGCCGGCCGGTGTGGTCGAGCGGTTCTAGACGCTTCAGTCTGGAACCGCGCGACCGCTACGGTCGCAGGTTCGAATCCTGCCACGGGCATGGATGTGTGTGATGTCCTTAGGTTAGTTAGGTTTAAGTAGTTCTAAGTTCTAGGGGACCCCAGTTTTCTCCACAAGTGAACTTCGTTTGTCTACAACAGGGTCTTATACTAGAGATGTCTGCAGAAAGCCGTCTGCAGCAATCGAGATGAAGTTTCCTACCAGAGTGAAGCCCACTAGTAGAATTTCTTTGTCCAGCTCGCACCGATCCTATAATTACAGGCCTACGTCAGAGCCTCGTAGCCTCGTGTCTTTAACTACTAATCCGCGGTGTTCTCTCGAAGAAATTCTGGATGGCGTTCAGTGACCTCCATTTCATAGCTGTCTTTTTCAGAACACCCTAGTCGTAGCTTTCACAAATGTGGGATGAAAAAGTTTTCTCTCATGCCACTAGCCTTCTGCGTACTCTCTAGCCAACGCACAATGCCTTTCCCAGAAAGCGTATTGCCCGAAGGGACACGTGTAAAACGCCCATTATGGCAGTTCTATTAACGTACTCGCTGAGCCCATGTTGTTGTTGTTCGCTTACCAGATTTCTCGGAAGCGGACTGCTGTATCTGCCAAAGGGAAGTTTTCACAAGGGTCGCTCGGGAGGGGCGGTGCAGGGAGTACCAATCACTATCCCACGCGTTCTGTTAACGCTGTCTGTTCCCGGCCTTAGCGTGTAAGCGATAATACTATATTCATGCATAGGTTCCCAGTTATTAGACAGAAAAGAGATGAATAACGATAGCTTGACCTGTACAATCGCTGCCGCAGTCCTCGTCACTTGAATCAGAAGTAATGAGTTGATTGACATTACTCGGTGTCAGATGTGATTTCCACATCAGAGAAACGAAGTGTCAGGATGGGAATGACTTAACACTTTTCGAACTGTGTCACAATTTGGAAATTTCCGCGCGACCGCTACGGTCGCAGGTTCGAATCCTGCCTCGGTCATGGATGTGTGTGATATCCTTAGGTTAGTTAGGTTTAAGTAGTTCTAAGTTCTAGGGGACTTATGACCACAGCAGTTGAGTCCCATAGTGCTCAGAGCCATTGGAAATTTCCAGAATGCTGGTTGGCCATTACTTACGCAGTTACAAACGGTATTATTCATCTGAGGCACTTCATCGTTTTCAAGCTTCATGAACTCCTTTCATAGTCCTAATAGTCTTTCATAGCAACCACCAACAACAGACGTTAGAAAGACCAATTGATAAAATGTGTGGCACGAAAGTGAATAAAGGCACCAATGGCGTCCACAACGTCTCGTTTGGAATGGTGTGATGAAATCTACACAGGCCAGAATCAGTGCGCAAACTTGGGTGTTTACAGCCCCTTGTTGCCTAATGAGCGACTTCACGCGTTAACGAGACGCTGAATCGTGTAGGATATCCTTATACCGCATCCTTTGCAAGCTAATACTTGTCCGAAAGGTCCTGAGAGGTTTAAACTGTGTACCGGACGCCGGCTCTGTGCGGCCGAGCTGTTCTAGGCGCTTCAGTCTGGAACCGCACGATCGCTACGGTCGCAGATTCGAATCCTGTCTCGGGCACGGATGGTTGTGATGTCCTGAGGTTAGTTAGGTTTAAGTAGTTCTAAGTTCTAGGGGACTATGACCTCAGAGCCATTTGAACCATTTTTGTGTGCCGGCCGGGGTTGTAGTCGTACCTGGATGGGTCAATTAGTGAAGAGCATTGCCTGTCAAAGTTAAGGGTCTAGGTTCGATTCCCGTTCTGATACACAGCTATAATCAGTCAAGAACTTTGAAACGTTCCTAATGGTCCTCTCTGAGGAGCTTCCGTAGCCGCAGTCAGAGCCAACGAACTCTTAGCGCCATTCGGTGAGCGCGACAAATCACACGAGGTGTTTCTCCGTAGACTTCCGTTTTTCAGCGGATCTGTGCACTGCAACACCTATGCTATCATGCTAAACAAAGGTCGCCGGTCTCGCTTTGACTCACAATACAAAGTTAAAATAGTCATGTCGTCTATAACACTAATTAATACCCTGTAACAATTCATGTACTATTGAAAGACCTTAAGACCAACCGCTGGATTGAAAAACGAACACCACAAACAATCACCACACAGTCTTCAACTGGTTTATTCTACTCCTCAATACAGCAAACTGGACAACAGTGTAGAGTTAAAAGGGAGAAGCAATCACACAAAAACGCTAAAGGTTTTCTCTGGGACAAAGGCAGCTCGTTGACTTCTACAGCGTCCAGTCACAATAATGTGACCATCTCTCAAGAGCCTGAATAACCACGTTTTTCATCGAGGACCACTGCGAGAAATGCAAGAAGAGAGTCAGTGAGGTTCTGGAAGGTACCGACAGGGCTGAGGATATGTGGTGGTATGAACAGCCCGATCGAAGTGGTCCCACAGATTGTAGACTTGATTTAAATCCGGGGAGTTTGGCGGCCAGCGGTGTACGATTAACGCATCCTGGTGCTCTGCAAACCACGCACATAAAAAAACAATAAAAATGGTTCAAATGGCTCTGAGCACTATGGGACTAAACTTCTGAGGTCATCCCCTACAACTTAGAACTACTTAAACCTAACTAACCTAAGGACATCACACACATCCATGCCCGAGGCAAGATTGTAACCTGCGACCGTAGCGGTTACGCGGTTCCAGACTGCAGCGCCTAGAACCGCTCGGCCACTCCGGCCGGCACGCACGTACACTGCGAGCTGTGTGACGCAGCGTATTGTGCTGTTGATAGCTGAGGAAAAGAAAACTACGTTAGGAGGATACATGGTCCCCAATGATAGATGCCTACTTTTGTTGATCCACTGTGCCTTCCACAAGGACGAAATCAGCCAGGGAATTCCGCGTAAACATTCCCCAGGCCGTAACACTCCCTCCTTGTTTGCTTTCCGCAGACACAAAAGGCCGTCTCTCCGATAGAGCGTGAAACGAGATTCATCTGAAGAAGCCAGCTGTCGCCTCTCAGTGAACGTTCAGTTGCGGTGCTGGCGTGCAAATTCTAGCCTTCGTCGACGATGAACAGCAGTTATCGTGGCTGCACGAACCAGGCGGGTGCGGCAGGGGCTCATACGCAGCAACGATCGCTAAACACTCGTTGAGGAGACATTGTTGGTAACTCCTTGGTTCATCTGGGCGGCCAGTAGCTCGACAGTTGCATGTCTATTACCCCGTACATACATCCACAGCTGAAACTTCCTGGCAGATTAAAACTGTGTGCCGGACCGAGACTCGAGCTCGGGACCTTTGCCTTTCGCGGGCAAGTGCTCTACCAACTGAACTACCCATGCACGACTCACGCCCCGTCCTCTTAGCGCCATTCGGTGAGCGCGACAAATCACACGAGGTTCGCAGGAGAGCTTCTGTAAAGTTTGGAAGGTAGGAGACGAGGTATTGGCAGAAGTAAAGCTGTAAGGACGGGGCGTGAGTCGTGCTTGGGTAACTCAGTTGGCAGAGCACTTGCCCGCGAAAGGCAAAGGTTGCGAGTTCGAGTCTCGGTCCGGCACACAGTTTTAATCTGCCAGGAAGATTCATATCAGCGCACACTCCGCTGCAGAGTGAAAATCTCATTCTGGAAACATCCACAGCTGTCGTTCATCCCTCTCATCCATGGTCCGTGGCGCACCACAGTGATCCTTGCGCTGGTTTTGGATAGCGCCATGCGTGATGTACTTTAACCACGGCGGTACACGAACAGTTTACAAACCAGGGCGTTTCGGAAATGCTTCAACCGTTGGTCAGAAAGCCAATGATCATACAGTTTTGGATGCCGCATTACGACAACGATTGCACTGTTTTCCGCTTCCCCCCAGGCGCGCTTTATATATCCTAGACCGCTAGTGCTGCCACCTGCCCTCTGTGCGTGGTTATTGAGAGTTGACTCGAGCATGGGCGGTGGTCACATCCATGTAACTGAACCGTGTACATCATCCCACGAATTCTGCCACCTATCTGATGTCTTCACACTCTAATATGAGACCTCCGTCCAACTTTCAAATAATCACTCATTAAATCACTCCCTTTTTCACAAAAAAACGGATTTATTTATTTGGCGTGCGGCTATTATCATATCACGCAAGAAAACTTTTTCTTTGACAATACAAGTACACTACTGGCAATTAAAATTGCTATACCATGAAGATGACGTGCTACAAACGCGAGATTTAACCGACAGGAAGATTCTGTGATATGCGAATGATTAGCTTTTCAGAGCATTCACACAAGATTGGCGCCGGTGGCGACACCTACAACGTGCTGACATGAGGAAAGTTTCCAAGCGATTTCTCATACACAAACAGCAGTTGACCGGCGTTGCCTGGTGAAACGTTGTTGTGATGCCTCGTATGCGTACCATTACGTTTCCGACTTTGATAAAGGTGGGATTGTAGCCTATCGCGATTGCGGTTTATCGTATCGCGACATTGCTGCTCTCGTTGGTCGAGATGCAATGACTGTTGGCAGAATATGGAATCGGTGGGTTCACGGAACGCCGTGCTGGATCCCAACGGCCTCGTATCACTAGCAGTCGAGATGACAGGTATCTTATCCGAATGGCTGTAACGGATCGTGCAGCCACGTCTCGGTCCCTGAGTCAACAGATAAAGACGTTTGCAAGACAACAACCATCTGCATGAACAGTTCGACGACGTTTGCAGCAACATGGACTATCATCTCAGAGACCATGGCTGCGGTACTCAACGACGGACCTGGGTGCACGAATGGCAAAACGTCATTTTTTCGGATGAATCCAGGTTCTGTTTACAGCTTCATGATGGTCGCATTCGAGTTTGCCGAGCAACTGGCTCGTCACAATACGCCAATCACTACTCTTGATGAACTGTGGTATCGTGTTGAAGCTGCATGGGCAGCTGCACCTGTACACGCCATCCAAGCTCAGTTTGACTCAATGCCCAGGGGTATCAAGGCCGTTATCACGGCCAGAGGTGGTTGTTTTGTTTCTCAGGATCTATGCACCCAAATTGCGTGTAAATGTAATCACATGTCAGTTCTAGTATAATATATTTGTCCAATGAATACCCGTTTATCATCTGCATTTCTTCTAGGTGTAGCAATTTTAATGGTCAGTAGTGTACTTACATTTAACGTACAGGAAAAATTCTTAATTATAAGATGATTAAATTTACAGCATTACCAATACAGAGTAGGTCAAGATACAGTTATATCCACCTGCTGGTTGAAATGATATCTTTCGTACCATCAGGAATTCTTTCAGATCTGCTGGAATTGATCGTTTTGGAAACGCTCGTATGTTATGCTCAACAGGTTGTCGGTCTGCACACCACTCACAACTGGGTGATGTTGTTAATCCCAATTTGTTGACTGAGTCACCACACCTTCCACTATTTGTCGTTGTTCTGTTGAGCGGAGACTAGGTCTTGTGGTGCTCTTCAAAACTTGGTGGCCTTGAAGAGGCGCAGGGCATCTTAAACTGTTATGAGGTAGCATTGTTCTGCGATATTTATGTCCACCGGTCTGTTTTTCTTACTGCGTGCCAACCAAAAATTTTGCGCTTTGTATTGGTGGATGGCGGGTGCGAAGTTCGCTTGTATTCAGTGCAGGATTGTACTCGTGTACAGGGAGATAACGAACGCCAGCTATTTTTGTAATCTCACCGCAAAAATTGGGTAGCTATATGATTGAGAATAGACAGAAAGGTGGAGCGTTTCAAATTGTCCCTGTGATGATGCTCATAGTCTGGCTGAGCTGTGTATCGACGATTTGGTGTATGGCCTGTTGATCCAGATTTCATAGCAATATTCTGCCACAGGGTACTCTAGCCCAAGAGCAGAATTTCTTAGTGTTGGAGCTGATGAACACATTGTCGTGCCATACACATTCCGTAAGAAGTCATTTGTTGTCTTCTTCTTAGCGGTAGTTATCAGCAAGTGTTCTATGAGCTTAGTGTTCTGTCAAGAGTAAGAACTGTACTGATTACTGAGAATCATTCACTCCCGACATGATACACGCAACACTTGAAACCTCAGCCAGCCCCAAAGGCCCACATCTCCCAAGACTTCCGTCCTCACCTCACGAGCTATGTCGGGAGACTCGATTTCGAGAGATACTAAACCGCTTCACTAAATTATTTTAACGTGCAGACTTTTCGCGCAGTCAGCCTCCAGTGCAGAATGCAGGCCCCGTAACTGACCATTTCCGTCTAACAGTTACAGTATCTGCTGTAATCTGCTGCTTCCTAACAACCTTACAAATTTTTCCAAAAGGTGTTAGGAAATGCCGGCTATCCTGTGAAATTCATTCGCCTTTGAAAAGAGCATGGTTGTTTCTGACCAGCACCCACTTAGCCAATACAGGGAAGAGCGGACTATTATCTCGAGGCTGGAGAATAGCCCCTGTCCTCGGAAACCGGAAAGCCAGCGCTGGCGTTCACAGCAGTAGCCAATGGGCGCGGCCCGGAAATGATATGATACGGGTTCACAACGTCCGCACACTCGGCCGCATAACGTGCGTTAATAGCCTCGTATACGGAAGTGGATACCGTGAGGGTAAGATGATCGTCACTGATTATTCGATTAAAGCTTCATGACCAGATGATGATACAGCAGGGAGGTTCATCACTCCACGTAACATGGCACCTGTAGCCCTGCCCTTACCCATAGACCATGTTCCATAAACCAATATAATGTTTATACCATATAGTTTACCTGTATCTCAGTATCACGTGAGGAACTGAAAAAATAATAGGTATGATACTGCAAGAAGAATTTGATAGAACACTAAAGGACGTGGATCGCAATAGGGCCCCAGGGGTAGATGACAATGCGTCAGAACTACTGATAGAATTGGTGGAGCCAGTAGTGACAAAACTCTTCCATCTGATGTGCAAGATGTACGAGATAGGCGAAATATCCTCAGACGTCAAAAAGAATGTAATAATTAGTATTATAAAGAAATCAGTTGCTGACAGCTGTGGAAATCGCAGAACCATCAGTTTAAGAAGTCATGGTTGCATAATACTAACACGAATTCCTTACAGAAGAATGGAAAAACTGGTAGAAGTCGACCACGGGGAAGATCAGTCTGGATTCCGGAGAAATGTAGGAACACACGAGGCAATACTAACCATACGACATATCTTATAAGATGCGTTAAGGAAAGGCAAATCTACATTCATACATTTGTAGACCTGGAGAATACTCTTGAAACGTATTGAATGGACTACTCTCTTTGAAATTCTGTAGGTAACAGAGGTAAAACACTGGGACCATAAGGCTATTTACAACTTGTACAGAGACCAGAAGGTAGTTATAATATTCGATAGGCATGAAAGGGGAGCAGTAGTGAAGAAGGGAGTAAAACAGGATTGTAGCCTATTCCCGATTTTACTCAATCTGTACACTGAGCAAGCAGTAAAGGAAACCAGAGGAAAATTTGGAGTAGGAATTAAAGGTCAGGGAGAAGAAATAAAAACTTTGAGGTTTGCCGATTACATTGTGATTCTGTCAAAGACAACAAAGGACTTGGAAGACCAGCTGAACAGAATGGACAATGTCTTGAAGGGAGAACATACGATGAACTACATCAAAAGCAAAACTAGCATGTTGGATTGCAGTCGAATTACATCAGGTGATGCTGAGGGAATTACATTAGGAAATGAGATACTTGAAGTATTAGAGAAGTTTTGCTATTTGGGCAGCAAAATAACTAGTGATGGCTGAAGCAGACAGGATATAAAATGGAGACTGTCAATGGCAAGAAAAGCGTTTCTGAAGAAGAGAAAATTGTTAACATCGAGTTCAGCTCTAAGTGTTAGTAAGTCTTTTCTGAAGTATTTGTATGGAGTGTAGCTATGTATGGAAGTGAAACATGCATGATAAACCGTTTCAACAAGAAGATAATAGAAGCTTTTGAAGTGTGGCGCTATAGAAAAAGGTTAGACAAGTAGGTCACAAAACCAATGAGGAGGTACTCAGCATAATTGTGGAGAAAAGAAATTTGTCGCACAACCTGACCTGAAGAAGGGAGTGGTTGATAGGACACACTCTGAGACATCAAGGAATCATCAGTTTAGTAATGGAGGCATATGTTGCGGGTAAAAATCGTAGAAGGAGACAAAGAAATAAATACGGTGAGAAGATTCAGAACGATATAAGTTGCAGTAGTTGTTCGGAGATGAAGAGGCTTGCACAGGATAAAGTAGAATGGAGAGTTGCAACCAGTCTTCGAACTGAAGACCACCACCACCACCATAAAAACAACAACAACATAGTGATTGCAATGATTGCACATCTACTCTATTTGACGAGCAAGTCCTACGTGTTTGTTTCTTTTCGCTGAAACACCACATTTTCCACATTTTTTGGAGCACAAATTGTTCTTCAAAACAACTCACAATAAAGACTCATTAATTATCTCATATTTTGTAGACCCAGCACTTAGTTTATTGTATTGTTATCCAATTCAAGCTAGTTTTCTTTTTGAAGCACTTTCAGGTGTAGTGACAGCAGTATCACCCAACGTTTCTCACCAGCACAGGGGTTAGAAGCGACTGGGACGTCAAATATCATTATAAAGGATGAATCATACGAATTCATACTACCCTTTACTTTCTGGAATGTATATGCATTTTAAGTACCTTCAGACTAGGTCCTGACATGTTGAAGGGGAGAAGACTCAGAGCCGTCACCAAACGAAACTTTCACAATAAGCACAAAGATTGACTCAAAAAGGAAACAATCCAAAGGACGCAAAATCGATTTTCACCTGTCTTACGGTGTAGCCAACAGAAAGGCTAGCTCCCTTGTGCTCAGTTACGTCTCTGGCATTGCAGGCTATATCAGGAATGATTCACGCCTCACAAATACGGTGCGGAACATCGTGTGCCGCAATATAAGAAAATAGATTTAAAATGCTTCTGAGCACCTCATCTATATATTTATACACATTTTAAACGGGAGCCTCTAAATATCTCGAAAATGCATTTTCCCTAAAATCTATTTCCTCATAGAAAAACTCATTCCGTATACCATTAACAATAGCTTCACGTTTATAGCTTACGAGTTTCTGCAGCTGATGTATATATTGTTGAGGTCGACAACTTTGGGTCATATAGTGACCGAAGTTTGATTTCTCCGACTGCAACACACAGCAAGAAACCAAGAGTTCACAGAAATTCGCAGGAACGATGGTACGGTGCTTGAACACGTGATAGAGGAGTTTAGTGACGGGCAGTGACTGCGGACACTGCAATTTGGGAAGCGATGCACACGTCATTTGATGTGTGATGGGTTTTCGGGTAGAATTAGCGGGCGTTGGCGCTGGCAGATTGCCCATTCTGCCCAAGGCTCCGCTCAGCCGCGCCGCTTCAGATTTAGCAGCGGCTGAGCGCGTGTAACGCCTCCTGATGAATGTGCGGTCTCCACAATGACTTCTGCTGCCGTGCCGATACTCATCGCATCTTCGATTTCTCTGTCGCACTCCTCGCATAAAGACTCAACGTAGAAAACTACCTGTGACAGCAGCCTTCAGTTCGTAAATATGAAGACAAACCAGAGAGCGATCGCAATATTTTTCTCCTTACGCTTAAAAGACGTTTAGAATAATGTCCTTCATTCAGAACGAACAATTGAGGAATTTCACTGTAAGGCTACGCCTCATCTGCTGCAGATCCCTTGAGGTACGATGTAGCCATCCGTTGCAGACTGCTAATTTGTTGAGGAAATGGATCTTGCGGAAACACTCTAGGAATACAAGAGACCTACGGAATTTCTCCGTTTATACAGTCGGTATACAGTATAATATATTTTGGAACTATTGTTCAGGATATTGTACAGTTCAGTGGCATATTTTCCGAAGCTTTTTCTCTCCGTCAGCCTGCTCATCTGAGCGGTCGTGGAAGTTCCCTCATATAAGCTTCCATTGCGAAGACCTTTCACTACCTTCTGGTCTGACATATTTAAAGACATGTGAAGAAACTACCTTACAGAACAGGGTCCAGATAGCATCCTTATAAATTCATCGAAGAGCTCTCAAATGTTCATATATGTGTGAATACCTAAGGGACCAAACTGTTTAAGTCATCGGTTCCTAGACTTACACACTACTCGTACTTAAACTAACTTATGCTAAGAACAACACACACACCCATTCCCGAGGGAGGAGGGAAGAGCTCTACTCACAACGAAACTGCATACATCACTGATATACACTGAAGATCCAAAGAAACTGGTACACCTGCCTAACATCGTGTAGGGCCCCCGCGAGCACGCAGAAGTGTCTCTACACGACGTGGCATGGACTCGACTAATGTCTGAAGAAATGATGGAGGGAAATGACACCATGAACCCTGCAGGGCTGTCCAGAAATCCGTAAGAGTACGAGGAGGTGGAGATCTCTTCTGAACAGCATGTTGCAAGGCATGCCCGCTATGGTCAATATTGTTCATGTTTGGAGAGTGCGGCGACCAGCGGAAGTGCTTAAACTCAGAAGAGTGTTTCTGGAGCCACTCTGTAGCAATTCTGGACGTGTGGGGAGTCGCCTTGTACTTCTTGAGTTGCCCACGTCCGTCGGAATGCACAATGGACATGAATGGATACAGGTGATCAGACAGGATGCTTACGTATGTTTCATTTGTCAGAGTCGTATCTAGAGGTATCAGGGGTCCCATATCACTCCAACTGCACACGCCTCACACTATTACAGAGCCTCCACCAGCTTGAACAGTCCCCTGCTGACATGCAGGGTCCATGGATTCATGAGGTTGTCTCCATACCCGTACACGTCCATCCGCTCGATACAATTTGAAACGAGACTCTTCCGTCCAAGTGGTTCTAGGCGCTTCAGTCCGGAACCTCGCGACTGCTACGGTCGCAGGTTCGAATCCTGCCTCGAGCATGGATGTGTGTGATGTCCTTAGGTTAGTTAGGTTTAAGTAGTTCTAAGTTCTAGGGGACTGACGACCTCAGATGTTAAGTCCCATAGTGCCCAGAGCCATTTTTTTCTTCCGGCCAAGGCAACGTGTTTCCAGTAATTAACAGTCCAATGTCGGTGTTGACGGGCCCAGGCGAGGCGTAGAACCTTGTGTGGTGCAGTCATCAAGGGTACACGAGTGGGCCTTCGGCTCCGAAAGCCCATATCAATAATGTTTCGTTGAATGGTTCGCACGCTGAAACTTGGTGATGGCCCAGCATTGAAATCTGCACCAATTTGCAGAAGGGTTGCACTTCTGTCACGCTGAAGGATTCTCTTCAGTAATCGTTGGCCCCGTTCTTGCAGGGTCTTTTTCCGGTCGCAGCGATGTCGGAGATTTGATGTTTTACCAGATTCCTGACATTCACGGTACAGTCCTGAAATGGTAGTACGGGAAAATCCCCACTTCATCGCTACCTCGGAGATGCTGTGTCCCATCGCTCGTGCGCCGACTATAGCTCCACGTTCAAACTCACTTGAATCTTTATAACCTTGCATTGTAGCCGCAGTAACCGATCTAACAACTGCGCCAGACACTTGTTGTCTTACATAGGCGTCGCTGACTGCAGTGGTGGATTCTGTCTGTTTACATATCTCTATATTTGAATACGCATGTCTATGCCAGTTTCTTTGGCGCTTCGGTGTAAGTGGTTTAATGCATTCCTTTTCGTTGTCACCTAAGCGTGTGCCAGTCCGAAGAATTACTTTGCTATTCAGCAAGTGGTTTTACTTTTTGCTGGCGACAGATGTGTTATAATTAATTTTGTTACAAACTCAGCAGCAGACGAGAGTTTTAATTACGTACCGGTCATTATTAAGTTGCATGTTAACGTCCCCTATTTTCGATAAACACATCGTACTCAGAGTCGTGCAACTAACATAGCAATATAATCAACAAACATAATCCATAAGAAAGAGTCAGTGGATAGGGAAATCTTTTATAAATATTTGTGTTACATGTTAATGAATATTTGAACTGGAAAGGTCATATTATTTATTTTCTCGGATATCTAAGGTCAGCTACTTTCGCATATCGAATCATTGCTCTTCTCCTAAACAGATCAAGGCATTCGTGTATTTTAAATATGTCTACTCAGTGTTCTAAGGCGTTATATTGCGGAATAGCTTATCGTTTAGAAAGAAAATTTTTATTTTACAAAAGCAAGCAGTTAAAAATAATCCTCAATCATCTTTAAGCGTACCTTAGGTGAGTGTTAAACAATCCATCGCAATCAGAATAATTCAACATCTAATATTACAATTCTTTTTCAACGTGCACTTTTCATATTTATGGGATAAGAGCCTTACCGAGAGCTCTTGAGCTGCAAGACATTTCTGAGGTTAATTAAGTCAGATGCGGTTTCGCAGAATACAGGCGACATTTTCCCTCTTATGCGGTAATACTTATTAAGACTTCTTCTTAGTTACATGGTTCTAAAAACAAATTTAATGCGGAAACCAGGAAAGCCTTTAAAAACTCAGTATTCTCCTCACATAAAGAAATAACAGAATGTGAGAATACGGACCGCAGAGTCCCAGCGTTGAGTGCATAGCCAAAAATTCATAAAAGGATGTGCTAATTCGTCCTATCTTTAATATTATTGAGAGCTAACTATATTTTATGCGCCGGCCGGGGTGGCCGAGCGGTTCTAGGCACTACAGTCTGGAACCGCGCTACCGCTACGGTCGCAGGTTCGAATTCTGCCTTGGGCATGGATGTGTGTGATGTCCTAAGGTTATTTAGGTTTAAGTAGTTCTAAGTTCTAGGGGACTGATGACCTCAGAAGTCCCATAATGCTCAGAGCCATTTGAACCATTTTTTATATTTTGTGCAAACAACTTAGCTATCTATCTATGCTTCTCATTCTGTATGTACGAGGATAAGTATAAATAAAAATTTGACTGACGCGAGGTCTTAATAAATATTAGAACATAAGCTGAAATACGTCGTCTTCATTCAAAAAATTTATCGCTCTCCTGCTCACTATGAAGATAATTTCGTGGATTAAAAATTTACTTCATTAGTACGATATAACGCCATTAACTTCTTCTGGCTGTTCGAGAGCAGTTGCTGTAGATGGATAGAAAACGAGTTTGTTGATGATCAAGCCAGGTAATGTAGTGATCAAGGAGCGGAGTTTAAATCCCTGTATCAGCATCATAATTCACGCAAATACTGATATAGCACCTCGAACAAGACCATCATTATATACACTGATCAGCCAGAACATTATGCTCACCTACCTTATAGCCAGTGTGCCCACGTGAGGCACGGATAACAACGGCGACGCGTCATGGGGTGGAAGCATTGTAGCCTTAGTAGGTCGCTAGAGGGAGTTGGCACCACATCTGCACACCCAAGTCACCTGATTCCCGTAAATTCCGGAGAGGGAGCGATGAGATCTGACCTCACGTTCAATCACATCCCAAATTTCTTCGATCGGATTCAGGTCAGTTGAGTTGAGGGGGCCAGCACATCAATTGGAATTCGCCGCTGTGTTCTTCGAACACTCCATCACACTCCTGGCCGTGTGACATGGCGCATAATCTTGTTGAAAAAATGCCACTACTGTCGGGAAACATGATCGTCGTGAAGGGGCGTACGTGGTATGCAACTAGTGTACGATACTCCTTGGTTGTCATGGTGCCTTGAATGAGCTCCACAGAACCAATGGATGCCAACGTGAATGATCCCCAGAGCATAATGGGGCCGCCACCAGCTTAACTCCGTCCCGTAGTAGAGGTGTCAAGTAGCTGTTTCCCTGGAAGACGACGGACTCGCGATCGCCCATTGGCATGATGAAGAAGGTGTCGGGATTCATGAGACCATGCAACGCTCTGCCACTGCGCCAACGTCCAGTGCCCATTTCAGTCGTAGTTGCCGATGTCGCGGTGTTAACATTGGCACATGCATGGGTCATCGGCTGCCGAAGCCCATCGTTAGGAGTGTTCGATGCAATGTGTGTTAAGACACACTTGTACTCTGCCCAGCATTAGAGTTTGATGTTAGTTCCGCGACAGTTACTCGCCTGTCCTGTTTTACCAGTCTACCCAACCTACGATGTTCGACATCTATAACAAGGAGTGGCCGCAGAACCTCATAATGTCTGGATTTGGTTTCACCGTCTTTTTCCAACGTGTTGAAGACACTCATCACAGCACTCCTTGAACACCCGACACATCGTGCAGTTTCCGAAATGCTCGTCTCGAGCCTCCGGGCCATACTGTCTGTCCCCGATCAAACTCAAATAGATCGCGCCCCCTCTACACATGGACAGCACGCTCACTGATACTAGATGCGCCGTACGTTTGTCTGACTAGCAGTCATTCCTCGCCAGGCGATGCTGCTAGCGCCTGGACGGGTTTATATCGATAGTAGGTCGGTATTATAATAATGTAGCTGATCACTGTCTTTTATTCTTTTTCTTTTTGCCTTTACTCCGTATCGACATGGGGTCGGCATATTCTGTTTCGGATTTGACATTGTTAATGTTAGAAGGTGGCCAGATACCCTTCCTGCCGTCACCGTCGTCATGTAAGTATATGTATTCTTATTTAGCAAATGTAGCTAATCTACTGCTTTGACGATGATACCTTAAACATTAAGAATGCTGTTCATACTTGCGTCTTCAGCCATGTGTTTTTCTGCTTATTGTTGATTTTCTTGTAAGTGATTACCTCGGCTAAAGATGGTGCATTGAGCTGGTTTTCCAGGAATACATTTGACGACGTACGCATATGTGGTTAACCACACTTACGTGGAACATTCTGTTGCAATGATTATTGCCAGTACTTGTATTTCTTCAGTCAGTTTCTATCTGTGACTGACTCATGGATTCCATGATTCTGGTTCAAAATGGTTCAAATTTCTCTAAGCACTATGGGATTTAACATCTGAGGTCATTAGCCCCCTAGATATAGAACTACTTAAACCTAACTAACCTAAGGACATCACACACATCCATGCCCAAGGCAGGATTCGAACCTGCGACCGTAGCAGCACCACGGTTCAGGACTGAAACGCCTAGATCCGCTCGGTCACAGCGGCCGGCCCATGTTTTTGGTAAATTAAGTTTTGATAACCACCTGAATTAGAAACTCAGAGGAAGATGAGTCCTACAGTGGAGGGCAGCATCAGTCCCCGATCAATTCTCATGATCGTGGCTTTAGGCTGAGATGGTTTACAGTGAGGGTGTTAGGGGTAACGTGATCGAAGTTTCTCCGAAACATTGACAGATCTGGGGAGGAATCGACTTTTAAGAAGTGAGTAATGCACTCTTTGATTTTAAAGCCACTATTTCATTAATTAATTTAGAGAGATCTCTCTAAATTAATTATCTCTCTAAATTAATTATAATGCCTCTCAGTTGCGGATGCTCTACGTACCAAATCTTGCATAATTTTATTGATAGCGGACGATCTTCGTCAAAACATGAGAGATACTGTTTTTGAAAACCAAAAAATGTTTTCAGTTTTATTATAGCAAAAAACAATAGACTTATTAATTCGATTCCGTTTCATTTCCAGCTTGTTAAGAATGCCTTCTATCTGACCGGTTGGTCCAAGTGCCTGTGACCCGAAATGTGAAACCTTAGCGTAGTCTTCTGTCAAATGCAATACTAATAGTTCACTTATCTTCAGAGGTTCTTTATGTGGGACTCCAGAATTAGCCAAATATACTGGCACTTAAGATTACGAGTGAGACTGCCGAGAGCAACTACAAGGGGAGTTCAATAAGTAATGCAACACAAATTTTTTAAGGAAAGCAGGTTGGTTTTATTCTGGATTTCAATACAACATATTATTTCCCACCAAATCCTGTTTTTCAACATAATCTTCTTTCAATGCGAAGGCCTTACGCCACCTTGCAGATGGTAAGAGACGTGGAGGAAGGGGGGGGGGGGGCGCCCCACATACTACCATTATACTGGACGACGTCGGTACCAACGTCCTGCAGCACTAATAACCTCTCACTTACTGCTTCTCTCGCAGTGCCTCCTTCATTGGGCCAGACAGATGGAATTCGGAAGGTGCGAAATTCTAGCTGTTGAGTGGATGAGGAATAAAAGTCCGATGGTCTCCTTTCGGGTGCGAAGGGTTGTGTGAGTCCTTGACTGCCATGGAGAAGGAGAATTTCTTTTGCATTTTTGCGGCAACGAAGAAGATGAAGTCGCTGCTTCAGTTTCCTGCGGGTAGTACAATACACTTCAGAGTTGATCATTACACCACGAGGGAGGACATCAAGCAGAACAATCCCTTCAGAATCCCTGTACAGTTATGCAGCGTGAGCGCTCGCCAAGTTCCAGCATTGCAGAAGTCACAGCTGTGTGCAGCCGGCCGGCACGCGAGAGATCGGACAGGTTTGCGCGACCTTAGTGAAATGATGACGCCGCGCCCAATGATTCGTCGAGCTTCTGTTCACTGCCAGGTCTCCGCTGACATTTTTCAAGTGCCTATGAATATCTGCGATGCTGTTATTTTCAGCGAAAGAATCTCAATAACAGCTGCCTGTTACACACGCCATTTGGAAGGCTACGTATAGCGACGTCACCTATTGGTACGTTATAAAACTATAGGGACCGAAGCGGGATTATTCCACGATGTCCCTTAACAAATGCCGGATTTGTAATAGAAACTGGCCGATAAAAAAGTGCATTGTATTGCTTGTTGACTACCCCTCGCAATTGATAAGAGGGAATGTGTGCATCATCTGTGCAGTAATTTCTTTCCGTCAGATTCTCAATACCCATACACAAGACAGGGGGAAATTGGAAATGTGGAAGTGGGCACATATAAATTAACATTGGAATGTTCATGTACACAGGCAATCATCATAGGCCACACCACCCGCTCCTTTCATCTCCATGATTTCTACCTCAGCGTTTATGGTCGTCCCATCCAGCTCACCCCCACCTTGAGATACCTTGACCTCACCCTCGACCGACACCTCTCCTGGACCCCTCACCTCCAGACCATCCAGCAAAAGCCCATTCCCGCCTCAACCTCCTGAAACTCCTGTCTGGCCAGACATGGGTTTGCATTCTTCCACCATCCTCCACACCTACAAATCCCTCACCCGTCCTATCCTCCGTTATGCCAGCGTTGCCTGGATCTCCACACCCACCCACTTTTACAAGGCCTTCCAAATCCTGGAACGCCATGCGCTCCACCTTGCCTTCCGTATCTTCCTTCCTTCCCCCACACGGCTCCTGTATGAACTCATCCCCTTCCTGCACCTCCTCCTGTTCCTCCAACATCTCCGCATCCATTACATTGTCCACAGGCTTGATACCCACCCCCTGGTTTCCTCCTTCCTCTCCACCCCCCGCCTGTTGCCGCACCACTCTCACTGTATCCCTCCCTCTCACCACCTCCACACCCTCCACCTCCTTCATCAGCGCAATTTCCAGTGCCTCCCTCTCCCAGATGATGAACTTCGCCATGACATATACGCTTCCTTCCAATTATAACCTGGCCTTGTTCCCCCCCCTCCCCAGGACCCCCTTTTTCCCTCTCCCCTCCTTCTCCCAGAGTGGATTTTCCTTCACCCCCCCTGAGACCCTGCACCGCATCCTTGCCTCTTTCCCTCCCATGTCCCTCCCTACCTGGCCCTCCCCGGCGCGCCCCCCGCCCATCTCCCCCCCTCTCTTTCCCTCCCCCCCTTCTTCCATTCTCCTTCATCTGCTTGCGCCTGGCAGATCCTCCGTTTTGATCATCGTCAATGTGCCACGTCAGTGTTGTGTTTAGTGCTGTTTCTCCTGTGAGTCGAGAGGTGTGATTTTAATTGTGTGCTGGCCTTGTACTTCGTGTTACTGTCAGTGTTTGCTATGTGCTACGCCATCTGTCGATACTTTTACGCTCCGGTCATAGTGTGCCTTGTGCTCTTTAACTGTCCCACTGTGTGGTTTTTTTGTGTCCGCTACTTTTTTATGGTTTTTATCTCCATTTTACAGTCCCCCCTTTTTTGTCTATTGTCTTCCATGATGTTCTCCCTATTTTATATCTATGTTCACCATGTTTTCTGCCGGCCGGAGTGGCCGAGCGGTTCTAGGCACTACAGTCTGGAACCGCGCGACCGCTACAGTAGCAGGTTCGAATTCTGCCTCGGGCATGGATGTGTGTGATATCCTTACGTTAGTTAGGTTTAAGTAGTTCTAAGTTCTAGGGGACTGATGACCAAAGAAGTTAAGTCCCATAGTGCTCAGAGCCATTTGAACCATTTGAACCATGTTTTCTCCTTTGTTATTTTTAAAAGTCTTCTGATGTTTGTTCTATGTCTTTCGGCTGAAGAGCAGCGCATATGCTGCTGCCAGCCCACCCCGATGGGGAACTGAAATACAATAAAGGAAAAAAAAGTTTATATATCGACTTAACCCTTCCGCATTGACACCCAAATATGGAATTTATACGGGTATTTTGTTCTCATAGAGTACCTCAGTAAAATGTTATGTATGGGGAGCTCAGAAAATGCGTCACCTTTAGGAAAGCGAGGAATCCGCGGGAGTTTCAGTGCCAAGCTCTTTGTCAACTCCGGCGTGACACAACACAAGTTACGGCACTCTGCCGCAGCTGCAACAGCGGCGTCATGCCTAAAAGCATTCTTGACGCCGCCTTTCAGCTCTACACTCAGCATTTGTGTTGTGCATCTCTACGCCAAAATATGCAAATACAAAGTCGCTGTCTTCACGCATGCACATCAGCTTCAGTAGGAATTTCTTCCGTTTGGGTGCACGTGGAGAAGAATAAAGTTGAACACGGTTGTGTTGGTATGCGAAATTTTAGGCCGCATCCAGAGTTTGCTTGAAGCAATTGTGGTAGCTAAGATACTCGTTTTCAAATGTGAACGGGATCGCACGTGTTGCAAAAAGCTAATAATTATGACTTAACGCGTCTCGTAAATCACCAGTGAGATCGTTTTCGCAGTTCAGAGCATGGTGTAGTAATTAAGCAGAATATGCAATGGTTCAGCTTCCCACTCTCAGATAAGGGACTAAACGTTGATATTTTTACAACTGTAGTGTCTGTAATATTTTATCACGTGTTATGCAAAAGAACATGTAACGTACACGTAGCGACTTTTCTTAAGTCAAGTCACTGAAAAATTTCATACTTCTGCCACAAGGAACGTAAACTTCAGTAGGTTATCAGTGACGGTTCGAAGACAGAACCGCTTATATTAGCGGTTTTTTATCTCAAGGTCAGGGGTATTGCGTTCCAGCTGAGAAAACTGTGCAAAGTCACTTCTCCTGGGGAAGGGAAATGGGGGCAGGGGCCGACTTTCCACAGTTGCCCTGCCTACACACCTGAAACAACAGTGTAAGTTGTATTCAAGGTTACCCCTAGGCCAATAAGATCCAACCTCCCCCTCCTCGAGACTTATAACTTGAGCCAATGAATGGGCGACGTCATTCTCATACTGTATGCCACAGGGGGAGAATAATTATTGTTGTAGGGTCCAAGTGTGCGTATTTGGTATAAATTAATTTTATTTTTATTCCTATTGTGCTAGTTTCATCCCATTGATTTGAAAACATTCTGTTATAAACACACACATGGCTGAACTATGCTATTTTGTGTGTAAACTTATAATGGCGGAGCCGCTGCTACTCCTCCAGACTGATGGTGGGTAGATCAACTTCAGGACACTATCGCAGATTTAAGACTAGTGGATCCATCTTCGGACGCTATTCCCGCTATACCACAGGTAGACCCACCCTGAATGATGTCCCAGGCATTATGTTGGTGGATCCACCTTCGGACACTGCCTCGGACTTAGCGTGAGTGGTTCCACCTTCGGATGACTTTCAAAACCTATCCCGAGCTTACTCCGTACAGTGGGGACCCTCCTGAGAAACTGATGAGAAAATATTTTAACTGAGCCATGTGTGAGTTTATAACAGTATAGAGCCCCCTCCACAGTAATCCGTGTGTGTGTGTGTTCTAGTGCATATATGAGAGTTTGCTTTAGTAGTCAGTATCGTGAAGGCTGATTTTGGAAGTGCAGTATGAAGATACACTAGCTGGGTTGGGAATATGTATCACAATTGGATGGTGAAAATAGCAACACACACCATGAAGATAAGTAATAAGTGCACATATGTACCTGTACATTTACATACAGGGTATGGGAAAGATGGAAAGATATACAAAAATGGAAAAAAATTGTAAAATACGTAGAGAAAATGGCAGAAGTGGCAAATTTGGAAAATAAGGAAAAATCTGGACAAGAAATAGTAATGCAGGATATTTGTATTTATACAAAACTGCTCCAAAGATAACTGAGAGATCTGCGTCAAAGTTTGGTGGAGTTTACAGACCACTTGAAAAAAGTGGAGTTAGTTATTTGTACAGATGCACTGGTCGAAATTTGCGGCATAAGCACTAGATATAGAGGAGAGATATCACACCGCACACAGAGTTAGAAATAAAAAAGGATTATGCAGACAGAGTACGGCCTTTCCGCAGTGGATACACCGGTTCCCATGTGATCACCGAAGTTAAGCGCTGTCGGGCGTGGTCGGCACTTGGATCGGTGACCATCAAGGCCACCATTCGCTGTTGCCATTTTTTTGGGTGCACTCAGCCTCGTGATGCCAATTGAGGCTCGATCGACTAGTAGCGGCTTCGGTCAAGAATACCATCATAACGACTGGGAGAGCAGTGTGCTGACCCCACGCCCCTCCTATCCGCATCCTCCATTGAGGATGACACGGCGGTCGGATGGTCCCCATAGGCCACTCGTGGCCTAAAGACGGAATGCTGTTTATTACGCAGACAGAGTAATCAGAATATGTGGTAGAGATGGGCGGCAGCTCTTTAACGTAACGACAAGATATAGGAGAGGGGACGACATCACATTTGTATGTATATGTACAAACGTATACAGAGCCAACATGTAAAATAGTCCGAGTTGCTTGCAGGAAACCAACTGGAATTGCAGGGGTATCAAGTGGTGGCCTACCTACAGGCTGCAGTTTTGACTAACTGGGGATGTCCTAGAGGAATCCTTTGTCCTTCCATTCACGCATGTGTCAATGTCGCACCCCTCCATGATCACGCCTCAGGAGAACGTGAAATTGGAGCACTGGGAAAGCGTAAGCATCCATTGCTGCTTCGGATCACGTTCAACTTTCGTCGAATAGACGAAAATGGTTCCACGCTGTACATGAATGTACAATGTCGTTAGAGATGGGTTGAAACATCCGAGGGTGTCAGCAGTGTCAAAAGGTGTGAAGAACGTCTTACTGTTGTTCATTGCACTCCGAACTGTCGTTTTCGACCACGAAAGGTGTTGGAATCAACGCCCAAGGAAAATTGGTGGTTCGACTGACGTCATTTACGCCACCCTCTGAGGCTTTTTTGTTTCGACGCTGAGCGGCGGTGTGTCTGGAATGCTTTCCTCGGTCACTCGTAAGGAAACTGAGTGATACCAACGCTGAGATCGAAGTTCTGGCCTTCATCGCAGAGGAAGGGGTAAAATGAGGATAAGAGGGGCTGTTACTATCTTCCCTTCGTATGACACGTTCACATTGGTGATGGGCAAATTTGTGTGAAATTTGGTGCCAATATGACATCATTAACTTTCCTTAAAAGTCACATTAACTTCTGAGCTGTGGCCTTTCTTTCCCATGAGTCGACACCTTGCTGCTTAGAGCGTCTCACGTTGTAGAGCGCCAAGCTTTTGCACCATTACAGAGGAAGGATGTAGACACCCTTGAGCCAAATTTTAAACTTATGCATCGCAATGGGAGACAATTACGGGGTTTCGAAAAAGTGATCCTTTAGTCCTGTTGTGTAGAATATACAGTATATGCTGTTTGATTCTACTAACATTTAAAAACCCACGAAGTGACGTAGATCACGCTGAGACCAGTAATCTAATATGAGAGACATTGGGCCTCAAATGTGGGGAAATACGCTAAGAGTGGATGACAAATGTTGGACGTGGGACGTCACCACGTGATGTACCTCATCGCATACGCAGCGGTTGAGCCTATCGGTCTGTCGCACCTGATCATCCCAACCCATGTCAATTATTCACGTCGGTGTGGCTCAGTGCCTACTTCGCCACTTAAGCGCATAGGGTCAGAGTTCGAGTCTTGTGTGTGGCATACAGTATTATATTTTTCATTGTGTTAGACAATTATGTACTTACATTGAGGTAAGATTTAATAGTTAATTTACCGGTCTCTCGGTCTCCAATGCTCTACTACATTAAAAAAAAAATTGTGATACGATACACTATAGCATCACCAGCCTTCTGCGGTCTAACTGTGTTGGTGAGCCAGTAAATATAAACCATAGGGCAGTGACATTGCGTCACTGCAATACACTTTGAAGGTGTGGCGGTGGGACTTGGAATCCCATACCACCCTGCAAAGGTGACAGTACTCTTCTGTCCGGCATAAAAACGTAGTGCGACACGGGCAAGTAAGATTGGAAAGTCGTGGACGTGGAATGGAGGGCTAGTCCTGGCAAAGGAGGCAGCCGTGGTGGGCGTGCCAGGCCCAGCGCTAGTCCTGTTCAGAAGCCGATTCCTCGAGGATGGTCAGAGGAATCGGATGGCGATGCCAGCGACGTGGATGTGTAGTCCCAACGTGGCGTAGCCCATGGACAGTGTCCCGTAGGGCAGCCACTTTCTCATAGAGCCGCTGCGCGTTGTTGCGTATGGTCTCCTTGAAGGGGACGATATCTGCTTTCTCATGGAGAGTCACAATCCGCGTGAGTGGCGGGGCGTGCAGGCTCCACCTGAGAAACTTGTTCTGCAAGCGCTGCAACGTCCGCATCCTGGTGACACTAATTGTGGCCCATTCAGTGGAGCCAAGCGTGAGGGTAGGCAGGATAACGGCCCGGTAGATACGGAGCTTGGTAGGCAGGTTAAGTTTCCTGGTGTGGAAGAGGGAGCACAAGGCCCTGGTCAGCTTTTGCCCCTTGTTGGCGACATACTCGGCATGACAGTGGAACAGCAGCTTGTGGTCCATCCGGACCCCGAGATAGGTGGTCTTCGGGAACCAGGGCACCTGCACGCCTGCAATCGAAATATTGAGGCGGAGGACTGGGCGGTCTACTGCAAAGTACCATACAACAAATGCCTAACGTATTGCGTCACAAGTAGATGAGTATAACATTTCGAATTGTGCCGCCACCAATAAATGAACAACGTTTTCTTTACTAAAGAAAGTCCATAAACAAAAAATGAAGGGCACCTGCACGCCTGCAATCGAAATATTGCGGCGGAGGACTGGGCGGTCTACTGCAAAGTACCATACAACAAATGCCTAACGTATTGCGTCACAAGTAGATGAGTATAACATTTCGAATTGTGCCGCCACCAATAAATGAACAACGTTTTCTTTACTAAAGAAAGTCCATAAACAAAAAATTAAGGGACAAAAGGAAAGAAACATAAAATAAGAACAGCTAAAGTGCGCGTCATTTATGTTGGTGGCCGAGTTTAGGTTCGTTCTGCGCATCTGACGTCACAAAACACAGTCAGCCAATGAACAGAGAACGACGTTGCCAGATCTCGACTGCAGTGCAGAGCATGGACGAGTGTCTTCAGTTTTAGAAACGTTCAGTCATAAATAAAGTAATAGAACAAAAGCAATGTCTTGATAGCAGACTTTCTTTTATAGAAAGTTCGGAAAAAGCTTTCTTTATACCAATTGCTTCATATTCTATTGATTAATTAATCCAAACAAGCAATAAGCCTCCTAATTCAGGCGATACCAAGGAAAGGTGTTTGTATCAATCTCACGAACCGCTTTTTCGCAATAAAGAACAGCGGTAATTGTTTATTTCCTATTGTACTTCGACGAAGTGTGAGTAATTCATAGTCATACCAACAGTGTTTGTCAGTATTTTGCGTGATGTGTTAGAGTCATTAAGACGTACTGTAGTCAGACGAGTTGCGTTAGTGTAACGGTAAAAGTGTTGGGCTTCTACGTGAGAGGTTATGAGTTCAAACCCTGTGTGTTGCTTAATATTTCCATTATTTAAAAACAATATCGAAGTGCCTTACTTCGCGAATTATATTCGTTTGAATGCAATTTTTTGAAATTTCTAGTGCTTTGTCTCTTCATTAACCCTTTCCCAGCTGCAGACACGTGCTCCCCGCATTCCGCGCTGTGCGCGATTTTGTCATCACTGCACTGCTCGCCTGTGTAGACACATGGTGTTCCCACTGGTTTGACACACTTATCATTCGATTTCACAAAAACTATTTGGCCCAAAAATTTGATTTTCACATGTCTTCTTGACTGATACCTTCCCCCCATAAATGACTTAATTTTGTTTCGATGTTCAACGCAGTTATTATGCAGCATTAAATGTAGTAAACCATTGCACAAAATTTTGAAGAGCTTGTAGAAGTCCATAGCTTATACTTTCCGTATGGTCGATTTTAGTTGCCACAATGTTGAGAATGAAATGTGGACAAGATACCTAAATTTCATATAAAATTTACTGTATAACAATATCTCATTTAATTTAAGTACCACATAGGTGTCGCATGTAATACTGAGAAATATTCCGTCTTTCGCGACTGTAATAGAAGTTTTATTTACACCGGACGCGTTTGGCTTTATTTTAAAGCACTTCAATCAATGAAAGTTATGGCACATACACAATGGTACTCACGTTCTCTTTCTTGTTTTTGTTCCACAGTCGCAGTTTTACCAATGGTACTGAAATATATTCCTCTTCTGCAACAGAAATAAGCGACTTATTTAGACCAGACGCGTTTCTCTCTTTTGAAGTATCTTCAGTGGACAGTATTTTGTCTCCTCCATTGCCAAGTCACCTTTCGTAGTTTTGTGCTGCGGTAACACAATATTCAACGTTTGTGTTGGCTGATCAGTGTTTTAGCAAATAAATGATGTTTGTGTGTGCCACACACAAAAATTATATTTGACATAGCTCAGAGCACTTCACTGATAGACGGTATATTCAAGTCCTAATGTTTTTGTAAGTCCACAGTTTTGTTTAATGTATTTTGTCTACTTACTTTTGATTGACTGAAGTGCTTTAAAATAAAGTCAACGTGCTCAATGTAAATAAAACTTTTGTTACAGTCGCGAAAGACGGAATATTTCTCAATATTACATACAACATCTATGTGGTACTTAAATGAGATATTGTTATACAGTGAATTTTATATGAAATTTAGGTATCTTGTCCACATTTCATTCTCAACATTGTGGCAACTAAAATCGACTCTATGGACTTTTACCTCTGCAAACTCTTCAAAATTTCGTGCAGTGGTTTACTATATTTAATGCTGCATAATAACTGCATTGAACATCGAAACAAAATTAAGTCATTTATGGGGGGAAGGTATCAGTCAAGAAGATGTGTAAAAATCTAATTTTTGGGCCAAATAGTTTTTGTGGAATCGAATGATAAGAGTGTCAAAGCAGTCGGAACACGATGTGTCTGCACAGGCGAGCAGTGCAGTGACAAAATCGCGCACAGCGCGGAATGTAGGGAGCACGTCTTTGTAGCGGCGAAAGGGTTCATGCGGCCGTGGTGGCTTTACTTCATGAACTGCGCCCTCCCCCCTGAACGTAAGCTTGCGAACTATGCTATACTATGGCGCTGCTTCTATTGGCGCGTGCGTCGTGTGCAACTGGCAACGCAGCAATCTCCCGCGTCTGGGCGGGCATGCGCGAGCCGCCAAGATAAAAGAATTGAACTATAACAGCTTTAGCTCGGTTGCAGGGAGAACAATAATTTTGTAACTTCTACGTTTACAGCAGATCACATTCACAGGTGTTCGAAAAAGAGAAACGTAGTGGAGTGATAAGCAGCACTGCCCTCTACCGGAGAGGGTAGGATCGACAAGCCCAGCCGCTGCACGTGTGGTGAGGTGCGTCATCCGGTGATGTCACATGTTCAACATTTGTCATCCAGGGAGACTCCCGACACTTGCGGTACCATGTGTATTATATTAAATTACTTGTCTCAGCGTCATCCACGTCGCTTCTTGGGTTTTTAATGGCTCTGAGCACTATGGGACAACATCTGTGGTGATCAGTCCCCTAGACTTAGAATAACTTAAATCTAACTAACCTAAGGACATCACATCCCCACTCTTTTTTATTTTCCCATCATCTGTCCAGTTTCCACCCACCTGCTCTTGGCTGTGGTATATCATATTTGCCAACCTTTTAGTGCAGTGTTCCAGTGAATGTTCAGTGTTGTTTCGTCTTTCCAAGTGTTGCGAACAGAAACCATGCTGTCGCTGGGTGTGAATTTTATGTCTTTTGCGAACAGAAACCGGACTGCCGAGGTGTTTTCTAATTGTCCGTCTATTATTTTATCTGTCTGCTTCAACCGAGCGAGGTGGCGCAGTGGCTAGCACACTGGACTCGCATTCGGGAGGACGACGGTTCAATACCGCGTCCGGCCATCCTTATTTTGGTTTTCCGTGATTTTTTCGTCTTTCCAAGTGTTGCGAACAGAAACCATGCTGTCGCTGGGTGTGAATTTTATGTCTTTTGCGAACAGAAACCGGACTGCCGAGGTGTTTTTTAATTGTCTGTCTATTATTTTGTCTGTCTGCTTCAACCGAGCGAGGTGGCGCAGTGGCTAGCACACTGGACTCGCATTCGGGAGGACGACGGTTCAATACCGCGTCCGGCCATCCTTATTTAGGTTTTCCGTGATTTCCCTAAATCGCTCCAGGCAAATGCCGGGATGGTTCCTTTGAAAGTGCACGGCCGTCTTCCTTCCCCGTCCTCCCTAATCCGATGAGACCGATGACCTCGCTGTTTGGTCTCTTCCCTCGAACAATCCAATCCAATGTCTCCTTCATATGTGTTTTATTAGCATTATCATCCCTTTGTTCTATGTTAAGTTCCACGATTTTTTCGTCATGTTCCCATTTAAGTCTCCGATTATATCGCCTGTGTTTTATTATATATTATCTTCACCTTTTTCAAACAAAGTCTGTAGGCTGAAGAGCGGCATACTACGCTGCTGCCAGCCCGCCCCCTTCGGGGGGAATCGAAATTCAATAAAGAAAAAAAAAAAAAAAGACATCACACACATCCATGCCCGATGCAGGATTCGAACCTGCGACCGTAGCAGCATTGCAGTTCCAGACTGGAGTGCCTAGAACCACTCGGCCACAGCGGCCGGCTTGTGTTTTTGAACGTTAATAATAATCACCCTGTAAACATAATATGCATATATAGACTGTCATCTTAACACTTCCATCGACAAACGGGTCAACATTAGGAAGTTATGAGTTTATGCGTAAAATACAGAACTGGCAGACAGTACCAGCGTTTCTTGAAACGAGTGTTATTCTGCACGGTTAAAAGGAGGTCATGTTTTTTTCCTTGTACTCTACATACAGACTCACACTTTGTCGGAGACATCTAATGCTGCTGTCTACCGTCCAAATCGCATAGCTGTGTGGTAAGTCATGGAACTATTCACCCAGCAGCGTTATCTATTACTATTATTGCTTTAAATAAACAAAACAAAACCCTTACTATAGTGTGGAATTGGTCGATGTTGAAATGACTGTTCTAATGGAACACTGCAATACATTTATTATCCATAAACAACATATCATGTAAAAGGAAAAGCTATAGAAACACATCTTAGGTTCTATCTACACTACACCACAGTAAAATAGGATTGACAAACGTAGTGTAAAAATGCGGAAAAATCCATGTTGCCTGCGCATCTGACTCGACTGCTCTGCTGAGTGACTGCCTATTCTTCTTAAGCAACATCAGGGTGAGTGTGTAAAATTTGGAAATTTGTGGTAGGGTCTTTCGGGACCAAACTGCTGAGGTCATCGGTCCCTAAGCTTACGCACTACTTGATCTAGCTTAAACTAACTTACACTACGGGCAACACACACACCCATGCCCGAGGAAGGACTCGAACCTCCGACGGGGAGAGCCGCCCGGAACGTGACAAGACGCCCTAGACCGCGCGGCAACCCCGTGCGGCCGGTGTGTGTATAACGTGATTTTAATGGAACGTTTGGTAATGGCAAGAGGTTGTACCAAAATAGCTATAATCACAGTCATATTGCCTACAGTCCCCCAGTGGAATTATATGTTATGCATCAGATTCCATTGCTCTGCTGGAAGACTAACTGCGACTTCAGGTAACTCCATAGCCATTAATCACATGGATTGAGGCCCAGGTACCTGGGACGTGGCGGCTCAGCACGCAATCCTCACCAAACGATGTGCGCAAAAGAATTTTCACATGTGTAGCAATATGGGGTGGAGCGCCATCCTGCATAAAAAAGTATCTTCCAGCAAATGTTTATCAGCCAGGGTAGTTATGATCTCACTCCCTCTCTCCCTACACCTTATTTTATACACAATTCCCATGCGGCGTCGCTGACGTGTTGCTGTGCAGCGCTATCTGTTGACCATTTTGTGCACTCGTTTCTGGTTTCAATAAAACCCCATATCACTTCAGACAAGTATGTCAATTTTTACCTTTCTGCCTACTTTATTCCGTGAATTAGTGCATTTTCGAACTTAACGGACTTTTGGACCGCCCTATATGTATTCGAGGTTCATTTGTCACGATGGATAATCCAATTTCACTGTAGATAAAATCACTAAGATCTGATTCACATTATAAAGAAGAGCCACTACCGGATAACTATGCATCACATTTTATATGCAGAAGTACTAGATCGAGACGTTGAGAGAGTCGTTCCTACTGGTGTGAACAACCTCAATGCGTAAGAAACATGGATTTTGTTAGTGCTAGACAGCTCAATTATGGGTCTTATCCAGAAGTAAATCATATGTATACATCTCGCAACGGGAACATTCTGGAAAGTAGAGGTCATATATAGGTTTACTGACAGTCACTCTTTACGTTTGTTACAGAGCTTTTCTTTTTTTTAAAAAAAAGCTTTTTGAATAATTAAATTTAATGTGTATTTGTTTTATTGGAGTGGTAAACCAGGTGAAAATCGATTCGTCAGCAACTTACCAGGGTTTGATATTTGTTATGTTGTTGATAGAACCTGTACTGGGTAAGATGATGATACTAGGAAAGGCGTTATTATTTGTGGATATGCATTCATAGCTATGGCAGGCAAAAGCTCCATTTTCCCATAGGTTTTTGCTTTGTCGTGTGGACAATCTTCATCAAGCACCTATCCTTATATAATTTACCACAGATATCTGTGCTGTTGTGGCTAATAGTCATGCATCAGCCTACTCTTTACCAGTCATTGCATACACACGTATGTCAGAATAATTTTACGTATGGTTTCTGCTCTGGTGACGTGGTACAGCATATTTGACTCTTTCAGTTGGAAATAGAGACCGACAGTACTGTTTCAAACATTGTGACCGACTCCAGAGGCAATACAGAAGTAGAATCCATATTACTTAATCAGGAAGTGCCTGAGATTGCACAGAGGTACAACCTCCATCCAATGTTTCGGATGAACATAAAACTTTCGTGCATATAAATGAAGCTCCCGATACCTGCGGCACTAAGTTACGTAACAGGAAGGAGGTGAGTGCCGAAATAAACATGTGTCTCCTACTCGAAGAGAAGACAAACTGAAAAGGAGGATATGTCCGCAGAACTGAAAGTAAAATGTGTAGAAGCACTTGCGAAGAAAGATGATACAAACACAGTTACCCTGGCGACGAACGTATTTCTCCAAATGCGAGACCAGTTTGTTGATACCATCACTGTAGAAGGTCTGATTTTGTTGACGAAGTCACAATCTGACCTCTGCTTGCACCTTTTCATCAGTATCGATGTGGAGCCCACGAAGGGGTTAAGTTTTTGAAATAGATCTAAATCGGATGGGGTCCAATCGAGACTGTATGGAGGAGGATGTATGACAGTAAACCCAAGGCGTCGGATAGCTGCAGATGTCGCAGCGCTCATGTGTGGTCTAGCATTGTCATACTGAAGGACAGGGTGCTCCATGCGTGAACGAACTCTTCGAATTCGAAACTCGATTACAGCACGCTGTTTCTTACGCACCGACGTAGTCACGTTACACACCACCATTTTAAGTGCTACAATTCGGAACCCGCTAGAGGCCGAGGGGTGCAAATAAGTAGACGTGAATAATAAATATGTAGAATGTTAGTAGCATTTGTTCTATTTAAAAAGCTTCACGAGTTTTCAAATAAAAAATTCTGAGACATTATATTTCAATATGTCCTCGTAAAGCTGAAAAATGAACACTTTAAGAATATGCCAGAACAGACTTACATTTGACCCTGGGGTTCTCAGGACCATCATGTGTTTCTTTTTAATACAAAATTAAGGTGTTGTTTAATTTTTATTTTGTAAGTTTCTTAAAAGCAGCTGGTCATTCCAATTAATACTGCTTTTACTAAATTCTTTTCTTCTTCGTTGCTATAAATGTGTTGATGGTAAGAGAGTAAGGACTTATCACAGTGATTCTGTATTACGCAGAAGTTATTACCGAAATAATATGCGAGAGTATCAATGAACAGCTGTCTTCCAAAAGTTTCACTGTCTTCACCTTAAAGGAGAACAGTAGCGCCTAGAACCGCTCGGCCACGCCGGCCGGCAGAAAGCTTTACTGTGAGTTTCCGATGCACTGATGAGTTTCTTGCACTGGTTGCACTTTTTTTATGTAAGTTGAAAAACATGCGCAAACTGGCTGATATTTAACATAAAATAAAGACAATTTTTTTATCGCTATTTAGAAGATGCTTGGTAATCATAATGTTATAACAAACTTTGCTGTCGTGTGCTGCAGATATACTATTATTCTTCTTCTTCCTCCTGTTGAGGAGCCACAACACCATACTGTTTCATTCTCTTCTTCTTGTAGTAAAATATCTAACAAGGAACCTCTTGAGTGCGGGGTCGCAAAAGGCCAAAGGTGTTTGCGGCATTCGACGTCCCATATACTGCTTACCATGTACCCATAATATTGGCTGCTAATGGCAAAAAGGGGCGGAGCTGGAGGTAAGTAATGGTGAGCCTAGTTTACCTGTTCAGTCAACGAGCTCCCCGCAATAGTGCTACGCTGCTAGGCATTTTGGTACAAAGCAAACATTGCAATATATCTACAACAACAGTTGCCGATGTTGACACTTCTTCAGAAAGGAATCCAAGGAATTTCGCAGAGTGAGAAAGAAGTGGCAGATGAAATATTATCGTTTCTGCAAGGTGAGTCAGTGGAATGTGTGGCGCCGTATATGCCCGACTGTGCGGACAATGTACGTTAGGTGTACAATGATGATGATACGTGCTTAATAAGTGAAAGTGATACCGAAACAGGTGTCGATCCACATAGTTCTTCATCCTTGTCTGACAGGGAGCCACAAATCCTGTACCCAGTGAAAAGTAGTAAAGGACAAAAGTTGTCCAAGGAGCGGGTAGTAAACACAATTACGTTCATGGATGATCAGGTCCACCACATGAGCGTCTAGAGAAGTGATTCCAGTGGTGGTTTCCCGTTGACTTCCACCGATGATGATGAAATGATAATGAGGACAACACAACACCCAGTCCCTGAGCGGAGAAAATCTCCGACACAGCCGCGAATCGAGCCCGGGCCCCTTGGCGTAACAGAGCACCTCTCATCTCTCATTTTGTCATTTTGTTCGTAACTGTTCGTTGTGTATCGATGTGCATGTTCGGGGCGGACGTCCCATGACACCTGTTACAATTCATCGTTGATCCGTTCACTCAGTTTTTTTATGGGCAGCTAACCCTCTGGCCGAACACGCTGAGCTACCGTGCCGGCTAACATTTGAAAAACTACAGATATTCAAGGTAGGACTAGACACTGTTTTTACAAGAACTGGTGTTTGCGCGTTTCAAGGATGCCCGATACAGTTTACAACATGTTCATGATAGTGACCTACTGCGTTATGCCTATGAGACTGCGTGCAACATAAATTACAGTGATTTCAAGGGAAGTTGCATAACTTCAAATAGTGCTACAGAACTGAAAGACGTAAGAAACGAAATTTCGAACAAAGCGTCACCTTGACGATGCTCAACTAACTGAGGAATCGGCCCGAAAATTTTTAGCTGAGATAACCTTATTCCATCTTTTAGTAAGGACTTTGTTTTCAACTTCGACCTACCGGGATTTGAAGAGCAAATACGTATGAAAGGAACCCTGGAAATTAGAGGTACCGAGAGAGTTGTATCAAGGTCAACTAACATCAATACCTTAACGCATTGCTATAAAATAATACCGACTGTTAATCTGGATGATAAATTATCTGGAAAGCTATTTATTGCACTGCGAAAAGTGGGAGGTGCTATGCCCCCCACGATTCGTCCTCGTGTCCGTGATCTTGCAAGAGCAGTAGGAAATATTTACGTCATAGCACGCAGCAGTGGGAAAATAGGCGCAAGAGAACTAAAACTATGACATGAGCACTGCTTTTGTCCAGTAGCTGCTCAAAATAACTTGCTTTTACTCGCTTACCGGTCTGCGTGCGAAAATCATACTACTTTAGAGCAAACTATCCATCCTGAAAAGTGTGATATTGTAATTCATACAACCTCAAACCACTGGACAAATTCAGCCTCTGGATGTTTGTTTTTTCCGTTACACTATCTACAGCTAAGCCTTAAAGCATCCGTTGTTCGCAAACATCCAGGGGGTTCGCCAAAACTCTTTCCCATAATGTCAGAATTAGATGTTAGACGTATTACTGTTTCATTACTTTCTCCTGCGCTAACATTACGTTATTATTATTATTTTAAAATAAAATTAATCCTATAACGCCCCTTATCACATGTGTAGCATCGGGAATATATCACATTATTTCCGTAATAAATATTTACCACGAATGTCATATTTCCCGTTATGTAAGATCGCATGGAATTCATTTGATTTCGCTACAATGGAAATTCGGTGTGCGTGCTTCTTTGTGTTCTACTGATACTAACAACAGTACCATGACCTCACTAAGGAGCGGTTACGTGGCAGTCAGGCATTTGATTTTCAACGATAGCCTACTTCTTCCTTCCTTGTGGCAAATGAATTAAGTTGTCAGTTGTGTATCAGAATCGTTTCCGTTCACATTGGAATGGATGAATGGTTGAAAAGTGGAATTTTGAAAAGGAAACATGGTTTAACAAAATCGAAAGTTAGTTTTGTGTAAACAGGTCATTCAGCTTCAAGTTGTTTCGGCTACTATGGAAGTCAGCACCAACACAAACATCGAAGAAGAGAAGCTGCAATAGCTGGTGGCAGGAATTCAAAATGATCTGCACATAACGATTGCAGAGTAACAGAAAACCGTTTTTTCTAAGAGAGAAAGAAATATAAACGTCTCAAGAGATGGTTCAAATGGCTCTGAGCACTATGGGACTTAACTTCTGAGGTCGTCAGTCCCTTAGAACTTAGAACTGCTTAAACCTAACTAACCTGAGGACATCACATACATCCATGCCCGAGGCAGGATTCGAACTTGCGACCGTAGCGATCGCGCGGTTCCAGACTGTAGCGCCTAGAACCGCTCGGCCACCCCGGCCGGCCGTCTCATGAGATGGCTTGATGTTCTTCCGGTGCCTGCGACATGCAATTTCTTTCACACACTATTACTACTCGCAGAACGCTGGCTAAGTATCGTCTTCGTATTAGTACTGACACACTCGAAATTTGCGACCGAACTGGGGCCGACCAGCGATGGGTGGCTGGTTGAGTAAGCGTCGACAGGGGGCGCTGAACTCAGTGTCCCTGGCGGTGTCGCGCTGCCCACTCTTGCCATTGGTGCGCGAGTCTGCGCCTTCTTGATACCGTTTGCTCTTTAAGACTGCACAATACTCCCCCTTCCCCTGCCCCAAAATGCCGCACCGTATTGGTGTAGGGAGACATCTTACGACAAGGGGAGAGGGAGGGGGGGAGGCAGGAAGCTGGGTAGCGCGAGGAGCCGAACGTCAGTCGGATAACCCCCGAAAAGGCGCGCTCACTCTTCCTGATCCGGTCCGACGGAAAGCGGAAAGGGCTGCAATGATAGCGGCGGCGGCAACGACGAAGACGACGATGACGGTTGTGGGGGCGGCGGCGGCGGCGGCATCGGCTCTACGGCGGGCGCGGGGACGAGCGCCGTAAAGGTGATTTGCTGCGGCGGAGAAGGCGATGGGTCCATCTCCACCGGTTCCGTAGTCCGTTCCGAAGAGGCACCTCGGGGGCGGCCGCGACAGCCGCAAGATTCCGGTAGAATCCGAAGCTGGGAACAGAAGATCTGTGGAAGAATCTTGCAATCGACAAGCACGAATCTGAATCCGATGACGGCGCACCAACCCAGCAGGACCTGTAATTAAATACGTGCAAGGGTCCAAATTTTGGAGAATCTTTCCTCTCCCAGGGCCTGGTGCGACCAAAAACTCCGAAGAAAATGGAATCATTAGGCGCAAAGCGATACTTGAGGAGCGTGAGAGCAGCATCTCGCTACGCTGGTTCCTGTTCAATAATTTGGATGCAAAAGCAACTGGCCTGTCGTGTGGGCAAAGCACAGCTCCGAGTCCGTACGAAGGAAGCGTCCACTGACAAAACCACAAGCTTAGCGGGAACCACATGCACAAGGCATCTGTCACTCGAGGCATTTTTAGGTTTCTGGAATGTATCCTGACACTCTTTGGTCCAAACAAGTGGTACATTCTTCCAGCGCAATCTATGCAACGGGGCTTCGATCTCGGCTTAGTTCGCGGTGGTCTAGCGGTTCTAGGCGCTCAGTCCGGAACCGCGCGACTGCTACGGTCGCAGGTTCGAATCCTGCCTCGGGCATGGATGTGTGTGGTTTCCTTAGGTTAGGTAGGTTTAAGTAGTTCTAAGTTCTAGGGGACTGATGACCACAGATGTTAAGTCCCATAGTGCTCAGAGCCATTTGAACCATTTGAATCTCGGCTTAGTTGGGTATAAACCGGATATAATACGTCATCTTTCCGAGAACTGATTGCAACTCCTTCAAGTATCGCGGAGCAGGGAGGTCCCGGATGGCCAGCAAGTGTGATTCCTATTAAGAACATGGCCTAAGTATCGAATTTCAGTCTGAAAAAAAGGCATATTTGTCCAGGTGAAAAATCAAACCTGCATCTGAAAGCAGTTGAAGAAGCGTACGGAGGCTACTGATATGTTCCTCCGGTGTATGCCCTGACACCACAATATCGTCCAAGTAATTTTAACAGAATGGAAATTTTGCACTAAGCTGTTCTAAGTAGCGTTAGAACATGGCAGGCGCAAGAGCGCTGCCAAAGAATAGCCGAACAAATTAAAAATTTGAACAACCCTAAATGCGTGCTAACCGCAAACACTTTCTGAGAATCGAACGGACTTTGCAAATACGCATCACGTAAGAAAATTTTTGAAAACTAGTGGCTTGCACCAATCTTGGCCATTAATTCCTCAGGGCGAGGCAACGGGTATCAGTTATTGTTTGTGTATTCACAGTGGATTTAAAGTCAACACAAAGACGATGTCTTCCAAAAGGTTTTGGAAGGTTACTGAGGGAGAAGCTCATTTACTAGCCTGGACAGCAGCAGTAACACCATTGTCTTGCCATTCCTTAAGTTCACTTGCAGCCTTGTCTCTAGGTGCATGAGGGACGGGAGAAGCCCGAAAAATCTTAGGTTGCGCATCGTCCTTCATAGTCACGTGCGCCACAAAATTATTTGCTCTGCCAAGTCGTTCAGAACATAAATCAGGAAACTCCTCGATAAATTGAGTAACACTGCCTTTTAGGTTGAAAGCAGAAACAAAGTACATTGTCGTGAATACGAAGACCAAACAAATCGGATGGACCTAAACCAAAATTATTTTCACGGTCTTGCGAACGCAAAATTGTATGTGCCACTGTTCTGGTGTGAGACTGGAATGTGGCAGGCAAACGACATGTACCAACTGCTGGAATGTCCTGACCGTTATACGCAGTAAGTTGCGTGCAAGATTTAGTCAATTGTGCCGAGTCCAATTTTTCACAAGTGGCACGATTAAGCAATGTAACGGATGCAACAGTTTCTAGCTGATGTCTCACTCAGCGCCCGACAATGACTAAGCTCACAAACAGTTTGTCTGACTGTCGTTTCACAGCTCTTGGGTGGTGTGAAGGCACATTGTAATTTTACCCCTCCTTCCTAATTCCATCTGTTTAGTGTTTTATGAAGATTGGAGACGAGGGAAGATTACTGTAAACTTTCTAGTTTACTTAGCTATTCGTGTAGAGTTGTCTCCAGTTCTTCCTGTCTAGGGGTCTGATTCTTGAAGCTGAAAATGTCACATTTTAGGTCCTCACGGTTGGATTGATCTAAATAAATTTGGATATTGTTATTACCGAATTTTTGTTTTTACGTAAATCCATTTTATCACATTTTAGTATATCATACAGACTTTTGATTTTTCACTTTAACAAAGCTGAACTAACATTGTTCGCACAAAATACAAAAATACCTCCGATCACATCAGAGGCATGCTTACGACTTTCACACTCTGCGAAAACAACCATTTTCCAGGGGTTTACAGTTTTTTTACAAATTAATTTCTACTATTTTCTGTTACATTATTTGTTTAGATTATTATTTTATAAATGAATCCAGAAATAAACATAATAAGCAGTAAAGTTTGCATAATTAATAATATAAATTTTAAATGTACCAATAGTTCGTAATTTCAAATGTTTCGAAGAAAAATAATTTTAACTGTGGATTCAAAACTAGTACTTATCGATTATAACATCGATACTAAAAAATTTTATAAAGTAATTCATTTTCATACATTTTAGCTTGAAATATAACATACTGTGTACAAAATTATATGAAAGTTTTCAGAAAAGCAACTGAGATAATACTGACCTGTCCAGAATTCGAAAACCAATACTGGTATCGACAACTACTCTTGCGGGAAAGTAATGCTAGAGGAGTATGTCCCGTTACAACATCCTGAGTATTGCCGTTACTAACACCAGTAGCTGGTTTAGAAAAAAACTACATTCAGTAAGCGAGGAGATGCCCCGCGCTCACGAGAGCTGACGACGGTGGAGTTCTTTTTCTGTTGCAAGCACACAGACTGCACATGACCAGGCTTTCCACAAGCAAAGCAAGTCGCATTCCGCGAAGGTCAATTTTCTCTTTTTTGCGTGGAAAATGAGCGGTGACGTGATTTCACAACAGACACACGTGATGACACGTTTTTACTTCGTCCACGGTGCCATGGCCTGTTTGAGTGTGATGGTCGGTCGCAAGGCAATATCTGTTAGTCACTTTACGTTACCCAGCAAATGGGATCTACCTCAAAGTTTTCCACGCCACTATCTCAAGAATCCTGATGTTCTATAATCTGTAACATTTGTTTCAAAGTAGTATCAGAATGTTCTTGAATTTGTACACGAATCCGATTATCTGGCACATTGTAAATGCATCACAAATCATTGTGTCACTATAGTACTGTCCACAGCTATAATGAAAACGACATTGTCGTGTCAGACCCTCAAGTTCAGTGACCCACTGACGGTATGTCTATTCTGGCTTCTTCCACTATCGAAAGAACTTGTAACGAGCTGCAGGAACCTGTACCTGATCCTCGTAATACTTAGTGAGTTAGGTTACTAAATCTTTAAAAACTAGCAACTCCGGCAGCCGACCGCGGTGGCAGAGCAGTTCTAGGCGCTTCAGTCCGGAACCGCGTGACTGCTACGGTCGCAGGTTCGAATCCTGCCTCGGTTATGGATGTGTGTGATGTCCTTAGGTTAGTTAGGTTTAAGTAGTTCTCAGTTCTTGGGGACTGATGACCTCAGATGTTAAGTCTCATAGTGCTTAGAGCCATTTGAACCATTTTTTGCGTTGGATGGTGGCAGAAACCCAAAACGATCTGCACATAACACTTGCAGATTAATATAACACTTTATTTCTAAAAAGGAAAGAAACATAACTTCTCGTTATGAGATGGCTTGATGTGGTTCCTGTGCCTCCTATATGCAATTTCTTTTACACACTATCACGAATCGCAAAACGCAGGGTAAGTATGGGCGTCCTATTGCTCTCGAAGTCTGCGACTGAACTGGGGCCGACCAGCGGTGAGCGACTGGTCGAGTCATTGTTGACAGGGGGCGCTGAACTCTGTCTTCCTGGAGGTGTGGCGCTACCCGCTCTTTCCATTGACGCGCGAGTCAGCACCTTCATGATGTCGTTTCGCGTCGCTGCGCTGGTCGGTGCGAAGTTGCTGCTTTAGGACTGCATAGTGGTTATGGATGTCAGTCCCACAAAAATGAACCCTATGTAAAGAAAAGAAAGTATGATGATAATTACAGTAAGTTTGGATTTTCGTATATAGGTACCAAGGGCTGTCCCAGACCGCAGTGTGTTGTGTGTGACAACATTCTTGGTAACAGTAGTCTGAAATGTTCTCTACTTAAACGCCACTTAGAAACTAAACACCGCACTCACATAAACAAATCTGCTGTCTATTTTACAAGAAATCTAACGAGTGGAAAAATTATTTAACTGCCTTTGTATCCGCTGCAAACGATGACAATGAGAATGCCGTTGAAGCATCTTATCGCGTTAGCTTCAGAATTGCTAAAACTGCAAAACCTAACTCAATAGGCGCTACAGTCTGGAACCGAGCTACCGCTACGGTCGCAGGTTTGAATCCTGCCTGGGGCATGGATGTGTGTGGTGTCCTTAGGTTAGTTAGGTTTAAGTAGTTCTAGGGGACTGATGACCACAGATGTCAAGTCCCATAGTGCTCAGAGCCAGCCTAATTCAATAGCTGCAGATTTAGTGTGGCCATGTATAAATGATGTAGGTCAGTGCATGCTTCGAGAATCTTTCACAAAAGAAGTCAATATGTACCAATGTCTGGGTTAAAGACATGTCAAATTATGTCGAAAACGAAATTTTGGAAAGAGCTCTTGCCACATCTATCTTTTCTTTTATGATTCAACTTGACGAAACGACTGATGATGCCAGTTTTGCCATTTTTTACTTTTCGTCTGTCATATTATTGGGGAGTCCGTAGTAGGGGAGCTACCATTCTGCAGACCCTTAAAAGAGAGATCTACTGGAGGAGATAGATTTAAGTTAGCCAACGAATACTTTCGCGAAAATTCAGTAGACGCATTTGTTCGGTTGGTGCGAAATATATGATAGAGTGCTATGCTAGGTTTGTTGCCAAAATTAAATCGGTAGCGCCGAACGCTTCTTGGACACATTCTATTCTAAAAACATGCCCGTTGGATTGAGTGTGCTGGAGCATGCGGTGAAAATAATTAATTTTAACAAGGCTCTTCCTACAAATTCCAGCTTTGTGAGGAAATGGGAAGCATTTTTAAGTGTTTATTGTCTCACAATGATGTTAGGTGGCTATCTAGGGTAAATCGATGCCAGACTGTGTCAGCTTAAAGACGAAGTTCACGTTTTTCACACTAGATATGTCTTTCACAAACGAAAGTGCATGGAAGATGAAATCTCTTTCAGACTTCAGCTTATTTGGCCAACATTTTCTCAATAATTAACAGTTTTAACTAATCTCACCAGGTGTCAAATATAAACGTTTATATTATGCATGACCATATCGAATCATTCATTAAAAAGCTTAATTTTTCGGAAACGTATTTCAATAGGAATCAAACCGAGTGCTTTGATACCCTTCGCGACATCCTGGTGGAAAAATTATCTTTCCGTGGGCGAAAATGTCAAGAACATGATTAAATAATACTTGAAGGACTTAGCAAACCTTCAGAGAAGATTTGTCTGCTACGTCTAATAATAACAATTGGATTCGCAATCCCTTCTAAGAGTTAACATGTTTAGAATGCATATTAAGCGTAAATGAAAAAGAGCGGCTTCTTGAAATTTCCACCGATTTTCAGTTACGGAAAACTTATAAATCTTTGTCACTAATCGGTTTTTGGTTAAGTTTAAAGGAGTTCCAAATCCAGTGAATAAAGCCATAACAGATTTATTATCCTTTTCATCCACGTATTTGAGGGAAAAGTCGTTTTCTTCTTATGCCTATTTAAAAAATAAATACAGAAACAGACTTTGTGCTGAAAGTGATTTGAGATTTTGTTTAACTTCTGTGGTTTTTGACTTGACTGTGGAAAGCATGCGCAACCTTCGAACTGAATTTCAAGGAATAGGTGAGCAATTACAATGAAAACTTGTATTTATTACTGCAACTAGATCCATACATCGTGTAACTTTTATGCCGTAATTACAGTAACTTTAAATTTTAACCATTAAGTGTTAAGTTAATTTAAGGTTATTAAACCTTTTGCTTGGAATTAAGTTTCATGTATGTCTATTGTTTCTGTATTTGAAAGTCAGTGGTTCACCCAGCTCAGATGATTGTAGGGGTCCCCGAGTCGAAAAAGGTTAGGGACCACTGACTTTAAGGATAAACAGTTTCACGATAAGCCCCGTAACAAACTGTTTCGCATTTGGTTGCATGTAATCAGATTCCATCAGTTCTCATCAGCCCGTTATAGCAATATGATTCTATATGCATTACTTAAGAGTGGGTACCTAGCTGAACTTCCTGCACGGTTTGTAGCTCCCGAGGTGTTGGTCTGCGATCTATGTGATCATTGTGGCGTGCCATTTTTCGTTCGGTGTTCATGGTGCAATGGTTAGTTTTGAACGTTTCTTGAACGTCGACGATGTCCATTTTGTGAAGTGCAATACATACGTCCCACAGAAGGTTGATCTCTGCTCCTCCCAGACACTAATGTTCTGTCGCCCTTACGATGCACATGGTGAGTCATTAGCAGCTCTCATGCACTACTGGCCATTAAAATTGCTACACCAAGAAGAAATGCAGATGATAAACGGGTATTCATTGGACAAATATATTATACTAGAACTGACATGTGATTACATTTTCACGCAATATGGGTGCATAGATCCTGAGAAATCAGTACCCACAACAACCACCTCTGGCCGTAATAACGGCATTGATACGCCTCGGCATTGAGTCAAACAGAGCTTGGATGGCGTGTACAGGTACAGCTGCCCATGCAGCTTCAACACGATACCACAGTTCATCAAGAGTAGTGACTGGCGTATTGTGACGAGCCAGTTGCTCGGCCACCATTGACCAGACGTTTTCAGTTGGTGAGAGATCTGGAGAATGTGCTGGCAAGGGCAGCAGTCGAACATTTTCTGTATCCAGAAAGGCCCGTACAGGACCTGCAACATGGGGTCGTGCATTATCCTGCTGAAATGTAGGGTTTCGCAGGAATCGAATGAAGGGTAGAGCCACGGGTCATAACACATCCGAAATGTAACGTCAACTGTTCAAAGTGCCGTCAATGCGAACAAGAGGTGACTGAGACGTGTAACCAGTGGCACCCCATACCATCACGCCGGGTGATACCAGTATGGCGATGAGCAATAGACACTTCCAATGTGCGTTCACCGCGATGTCCCCAAACATAGCCTGGATTCATCCGAAACAATGACGTTTTGCCATTCAGGCATCGAGGTTCGTCGTTGACTATACCATCGCAGGCGCTCCTGTCTGTGATGCAGCGTCAAGGGTAACCGCTGCCATGGTCTCCGAGCTGATAGTCCATGCTGCTGCAAACGTCGTCGAACTGTTCGTGCAGATGGTTGTTGTCTTGCAAACGTCCCCATCTGTTGACTCAGGGATCGAGATGTGGCTGCACGAACCGTTACAGCCACGCGTATAAGACGCCTGTCATCTCGACTGCTAGTGATACGAGGTCATTGGGATCTAGCACGGCGTTCCGTATTACCCTCCTGAACTCACCGATTCCATATTCCGCTAACAGTCATTGGATCTCGACCAACGCGAGCAGCAATGTCGCGATACGATAAACCCCAGTCGCGATAGGCTACAATCCGACCTTTATCAAAGTCGGAAACGTGATGGTCCGCATTTCTCCTCCATACACGAGGCATCACAACAACGTTTCACCAGGCAACGCCGGTCAACTGCTGTTTGTCTATGAGAAATCGGTTGGAAACTTTCCTCATGTCGGCACGTTGTAGGTGTCGCCTCCGGCGCCAACCTTGTGTGAATGCTCTGAAAAGCTAATCATTTGCATATCACAGCATCTTCTTCCTGTCGGTTAAATTTCGCGTCTGTAGCACGTCATCTTCGTGTTGTAGCAATTTTAATGGCCAGTAGCGTAATTGTTAAAACAACGCTTACAGATGCGCCTTACTAAAGGGTGAACTTGGGACATCGAAGTCAAATTCAATTCGGCTGTGCTTCTCTCCATCCCGTTTGCGACTACCTGCTGCGACGGCGGCTGCGGACGAGATTCGCCCGCGTTGTCATATACCTCAGCGTCAAAAGACGGACAGGCGCAACAGACACAGCTAACGGCCTCACATTGCTGTCCAACTCGTGACAGCGGCTAGCGGCAGCGAGGGTTGTAGGAGTGGGAAATCGCCTATAACTGAATCTCACACACAGGTTGGCCGGCACACCGGCAGCTCGCCGGTAACCCGCCGGGTGGATTCGATCCGCGGGCAGCGCACCTAACCGCCCAAGATGTGGTCGCGTTAACACACGAAGCTACCCGAGCGAGCGTCGCACCATGGACAACGCACCTTTGGGGGGTCGTTTACTTTCCAAAGTAGGCTATGTTCTCACTCAGGGTTCAAGCTACCGCCGGCCAGTGTGGCCGAGCGGTTCTAGGCGCTTCAGTCTAGAACCGCGCGACCGCAACGGTCGCAGGTTCGAATCCTGCCTCGGGCATGGATGTGTGTGATGTCCTTAGGTTAGTTAGGTTTAAGTAGTTCTACGTTCTAGGGGACTGATGACCTCAGATGTTGAGTCCCATAGTGCTCAGAGCCATTTGAACCATTTTTTTCAAGCTACCTCCGTATCAAACTTCAACGAAATCTGCTCAGCGGTTAGTCGTGCAGACGAAACAGAATTACTTTCACACTTAATAACAGTAGTATGGGTTTAAACACGTTGGGAATAGTATAAGACTTTTATTCAATACGTTGAATCGTATTACATAGAACACATCAATTAGTTAAAGCATTTTCACAAATATGACAAAGTTCGAAAGTCTAAAAATAAGTAAGTAAATATTCTTCTTTAATTCGCTTAAGATTCTTAAAATAAACAAATATTTTGTACTATACGCATTCTGAAGTAGTGTATATTCTTTCTCAGATTTCACGCTACCTCCATAGCAAATTTCATCGAAATCAGTTCAGAAGTATAGCCGTGAAAACGTAGCAGATAGAGCTACTTTCACAATTATATGGGTGTCAGAGGTTATAATTATTTTTCATATATTTCGACCTATCTGTTCGAGTTACTAAACTCTGCGAGTTAATACTGACTCTGGATTAGGTGGATCGGTCAGAGAAGGCTGTCTACCCGATATACGAAACAAGGTGACGTAAGTATCCATTTTAGATGTATTGTGGATTCTGTGTATATTTTTTGCTGGATGCTGATAACAATTAAGTTTACAATTTAAGGTCTGGTTGATGACGAAGCCAAGAAGATGGAGCGCAAGCTAGATTTGAGGAAGGAAATCGGCTGTTTCATCTCGAAAGAAGTCATCCCTCTATTTCCTTAAGGCAATCACAAGAACCACGGAAAACATAAATGTGGATGGTTGACGGACAATTCGAGTCCAGCGCGTTATCCACTGCACCACCTTGGCCGGTTATTGGTGGAGTTCGAGCATAAGTGTTCCTATAACGAGTACATTTGGTATGTGGTGATGCGGCTGATGCGAGTGTTGCTCTTGTAATCTAAATAAGCTATAACATGAGAGCGCAGGGTCCCATAATTTAAGTGTTGACACTGACACTTGTCAGTGATTTTCCTATAGCAACATACTTAATGCTGTATCGTCGATGATCATAATTCGATCTGGGGTGGTACGACAGAAACACTGATGCGAAAATTTTCTGACGCTGACTCATGTCTGTCTAGTAATTCTTTCGAATTCTAAGGTTAGTATTCCTTTACTGGGAGTTGTGTAATACACTCCTGGAAATGGAAAAAAGAACACATTGACACCGGTGTGTCAGACCCACCATACTTGCTCCGGACACTGCGAGAGGGCTGTACAAGCAATGATCACACGCACGGCACAGCGGACACACCAGGAACCGCGGTGTTGGCCGTCGAATGGCGCTAGCTGCGCAGCATTTGTGCACCGCCGCCGTCAGTGTCAGCCAGTTTGCCGTGGCATACGGAGCTCCATCGCAGTCTTTAACACTGGTAGCATGCCGCGACAGCGTGGACGTGAACCGTATGTGCAGTTGTCGGACTTTGAGCGAGGGCGTATAGTGGGCATGCGGGAGGCCGGGTGGACGTACCGCCGAATTGCTCAACACGTGGGGCGTGAGGTCTCCACAGTACATCGATGTTGTCGCCAGTGGTCGGCGGAAGGTGCACGTACCCGTCGACCTGGGACCGGACCGCAGCGACGCACGGATGCACGCCAAGACCGTAGGATCCTACGCAGTGCCGTAGGGGACCGCACCGCCACTTCCCAGCAAATTAGGGACACTGTTGCTCCTGGGGTATCGGCGAGGACCATTCGCAACCGTCTCCATGAAGCTGGGCTACGGTCCCGCACACCGTTAGGCCGTCTTCCGCTCACGCCCCAACATCGTGCAGCCCGCCTCCAGTGGTGTCGCGACAGGCGTGAATGGAGGGACGAATGGAGACGTGTCGTCTTCAGCGATGAGAGTCGCTTTTGCCTTGGTGCCAATGATGGTCGTATGCGTGTTTGGCGCTGTGCAGGTGAGCGCCACAATCAGGACTGCATACGACCGAGGCACACAGGGCCAACACCCGGCATCATGGTGTGGGGAGCGATCTCCTACACTGGCCGTACACCACTGGTGATCGTCGAGGGGACATTGAGTAGTGCACGGTACATCCAAACCGTCATCGAACCCATCGTTCTACCATTCCTAGACCGGCAAGGGAACTTGCTGTTCCAACAGGACAATGCACGTCCGCATGTATCCCGTGCCACCCAATGTGCTCTAGAAGGTGTAAGTCAACTACCCTGGCCAGCAAGATCTCCGGATCTGTCCCCCATTGAGCATGTTTGGGACTGGATGAAGCGTCGTCTCACGCGGTCTGCACGTCCAGCACGAACGCTGGTCCAACTGAGGCGCCAGGTGGAAATGGCATGGCAAGCCGTTCCACAGGACTACAGCCAGCATCTCTACGATCGTCTCCATGGGAGAATAGCAGCCTGCATTGCTGCGAAAGGTGGATATACACTGTACTAGTGCCGACATTGTGCATGCTCTGTTGCCTGTGTCTATGTGCCTGTGGTTCTGTCAGTGTGATCATGTGATGTATCTGACCCCAGGAATGTGTCAATAAAGTTTCCCCTTCCTGGGACAATGAATTCACGGTGTTCTTATTTCAATTTCCAGGAGTGTATATTTGCTGAAATACAGCGACAAGTGTTTATCTGCGTTTTGAGGACGAAGGAGATAGTATGTAATTTTAAGTTTTTGTTCTTTCTCTTCCTCCCTTCAAGGCTAAAGTTGCAGGAAAGCATCGACCGTGAGTTAATACACACATCAAAAAAAAGTTTTGCATCACCTTGGTTCCGAGAGTAACGGAACCTGTACAAAAACCTGGAAGAGAGATCAACATGAACATGATTGCCGCCCTTTTTATTGCTCTTGAAAACCACACACTGCATCTTGTACCACTATATAGCGAGACCTTCAGAGGTGTTGGTCCAGATTTCTGTACACACCTGTACCTCTAATACACAGTGGCACGTTCTCTTGCATTGATGCATGCCTGTATTCGTCATGGCATACTATCCACAAGTTCATAAAGGCACTGTTCGTCCAGATTCTTCCACTCCTCAACAGTGATTCGGCGTAGATCCCTTAGAGTGGTTGGTGGGTCACATCGTCCATAAACAGCCCTTTTCAATCTATCCCTGACATGTTCGATAAGCTTCATGTCTGGAGGACATGCTATCCACTCTTGTCGAGCGATGTCGTTATCCTGAAGGAAGTCATTCACAATATATGCACTATGGGGGCGCGAATTGTCGACCATGAAGATGAATTCTTCGCCAATACGCTGCCGATATGGTTGCACTATCGGGCGGCGGATGCCATTCGCGTATCGTACAGCCGTTACGGCGACTTCCTTGACCACCAGCAGCGTACATCGGCCCCACATAATGCCACCCTGAAACAACAGGGAACCTCCACCTTGCTGCACTCGCTGGATGGTGTGTCTAAGGCGTTCAGCCTGACCGCGTTGCCTCCAAACACGTCTCCGACGATTGTCTGGTTTAAGGCATATGCGACACTCATCGGTGAAGAGAATGTGATGATAATCCTGAACGGTCCATTTGGTGTGTTGTTGGGCCCATCTGTACCGCACTGCATGGTGTCGTGGTTGCAAAGAGGGACCTCGTCATGGACGTCGGGAGTGAAGTTGCGCAACATGCAGCTTATTGTGCACAGTTTGAGTCGCAACACTACGCCCTGTGGCTGCACGAAAAACATTATTCAACATGGTGGCGTTGCTGTCAGGGTTCCTCCGAGCCATAATCCGTAGACAGCGGTCATCCACTGCAGTAGTAGCTCTTGGGCGGCCTGAGCGAGGCATGTGATCGACAGTTCCTCTCTCTCTGTATCTCCTCCATGTCCGAACAACATCGCCTGGACACTTCCCCTGTTGAGAGCCCTCCCTGGCACAAAGTAATAATGCGGACGTAATCGAATCGCAGTATTGACCGTCTAGGCATGGTTGAAGTACAGACAACATGAGGCGTGTACCTCCTTCCTGGTGGAATGACTGGAAGTTACCGGCTGTCAAGACTCCCTCCGTCTAATAGGCGCTGAATGTGCATAGTTGTTTACATCTTTGGGTGCGTTTAGTGACATCTCTGAACAGTCAGATGGACTGTGTCTGTGATACAATATCCACAGTCAATGTCTACCTTCAAGAGTTCTGGGAACCGGGGTGATGCAAAACTTTTTTTGATGTGTGTATTTTCCGTGGTCATCCTACACACCGTTTCATTTCAGGACATAAGTCATAGATATTGCTCCTAGTCTACTTGCATGATTTCTAAGTATTGACAACATCTGATGTTTATTTTTATTTTGCTGGAAGTATCCTCATATGGCGAAACGTGGGAACACGTAATTCACCCAGTAACATTGCAGGTCCGAGCGAGGTGGCGCAGTGTCTGGCACACTGGACTCACATTCGGGAGGACGACGGTTCAATCCCGCGTCCTGCCATCCTGATTTAAGTTTTCCGTGATTTCCCTAAATCGCTCCAGGCAAATGCCGAGATGGTTTCTTTGAAAGGACACGGCCGACTTCCTTCCCCGTCCTTCCCTAATCCGATGAGACCGATGACCTCGCTGTCTGGTCTCCTCCGCCAAACAACCCAACTCAACATTGCGGAACATGATCACTTTTGTGATCCAAGTGCTATGCTGTTGTCAGGCATAATGTTGTATGGCCGCACGGACCTCCATATCATTAAACACGGTATATTTGTCAAAGTTATTTTAACTCTGTATTCCTTCCCCGAGAGCGACAGCTCAGGAGTGCTTTCCGTCCTGACTACATTTATGTGGATGACAATGCACGACCGTATCGGACAACGCTGGTGGAGGAGCTCTTGGAATGAGAGGGTATTCGGTGAATGGAGTGGCCTGCCCGTACCCTCAACTTAAATCCTATCGAGATCGTGAAGGACGCGTTGGGGAGACGTATTGTAGCACGTCCAAATGCATCAACAACCATCCAGAAGTTGTGAACTGTGCTGATGTAGGAATGCAGCGCCCTACTGCAAGAACTCTTCACCAACCTTGTGACCTGCACGGGAGCACATTGTAGAGCAAGTATTATCACCCGCTGTGATCACACAACTTACTAAGGACCATGTCTCGCCGTTAGTATTGTCCAGGGGACATCACGAACCGTGTTGTCTTCAGTGTAATAGTTGTCTTTGTATAAAAGTGTCATTTCTGGTCTTCTCATTGTTTATTTCATTCAGTTACCTTCTGCACTGTGATGTAGCAGCTCTTTCTATATATTATCCAAGTTTCATCAGCCTGTGATATTTGGCAGTGACATATCATGCTAAAGTTACTTTCGTCCATAAGTTTAGCACAGCATTGTGTTTTTTAACTAAGCTCCCACGTACACTCACTTCGCGATGTGCCGGCACAGTTCGTGCCCCGGCCTGTAGCGTTGGATCTAGATGTCACGAGATTTCGCTATTGTTTTCATCTGAAGCATTTGCGTTCATTATACATGAACCGATAGATCAGTTAGTTGAGGAGGGAGAAGAAAATTGGCTACCAACAATTCGATGAATCGTCGTGGGTTTTAACTGAGGTGCTTTAAAAAAAAACCAGAGAAAAACTAAATATGCGTAGTTGGATGGGAACTGGAACCCCTCTCCCTCCAAATGCGTGCTTGAAATTTAAACAATAGACTTCCCCGCTTGGTCTCATAGAAAAGTGATTCGGAACTAACTAAAAGCAATTTAAATCACTGTTTTGCAACATCGTAGCTTAATGGTGTGAAGAAACAGGAAAATCTTGAGATAAATGAATTCAAAGTCGAAAGACTCGGAAACGTTTTAACAACTGAGTGATGTTTAAAGTTCCATAGGGCACTAATAACATAGCGCTGCTGTTTGATTTGACGACATTTGCATTTTACACCTGCTTATGATTCTTTACTTTAAGAAAATGAATATACCGAAACTCTCACCTGTAGCTATCATTATGCTTTACGCTGTACCCATCAGCAAGTTTATTGTTCAATATTCCAGAAAATTGTATTTGTAACTTTCTGTTTTTAACTGATGTGAAACACTCGAATTGCATGTTGGAGGCTAATACAAGTTACGATTCGTAAATTGCATTAGCAGGTGGCAGTAGACCAACAAGACTAAGGACCCAGGTAGATACAAGAACCAGCAGATCTCTTCGCCACATTCAGTAAATATTTGATTTCATTTTTATTTTCCAAATGCGATGATTTTTCGAGGTTTCTGAAAGTTGTCAGTAATAACAATAGCCTGCCGAATTGGCCGAGCGGTTCTAGGCGCTACAGTCTGGAACCGCGCGACCGCTACGGTCGCAGGTTCGAATCCTACCTTGGGCATGGATGTGTGTGATGTCCTTAGGTTAGTTAGGTTTAAGTAGTTCTAAGATCTAGGAGACTGATGACCTCAGAAGTTAAGTCCCATAGTGCTCAGAGCCATTAAAAAAAATAACAACACGGACATTATGTGGTGTATGTGTGAGTGCATTTTTCTGCCAGAGCATCCCGTTGTTTGAGTGCACGTGAAATGCTCCAAGAGTTTTATGATCTCGGAGTTTTTGGAGGCAGCATTTCCTCTGTGTTATAAGTTGCATCATGTTAGAGTTGAAACTCGAGTTTTAGAACTTACAATTAGCATCAAAATGGTGGCGGCTTATAGTGTACACCAGAACATCGCATGAGGCGAACAGTAGACAGGGACATTTTACACGACCTTCGCGATCACTCGACACAGTTTTCTTCGATTTGGAGAGTTTTCACGCTTATGAAAGAAACTTCGAGCACCTTAAACTGTCTATAAGATTACTTTGTGACTAAAAACATAACACATTTGACTGAAATACATCAGTTACGACCTCTGTTATCTTCAGAGTTACGTGGCTTATCAAATTCCGTGTCAGTGAAATGATCTTTCATGCAAAAAATTTTTAAACAAAGAAATTATAGATTTAATGTGTTGTGGGAGCGTATGTTTCTAACTTAAGCTAAACAATTCTCTTCAGCATTCTTCAAATAGGATGCACAATGTAAAAACGTTTTGCTGAACATAAGTTGGGCAAAAAATTATTCCTTTGCGAGATACGAGAGTTGTTCGGAAAGTAAGGATCGATTGGTCGCGAAATGGAAACAACAGTGAAAATCAAAACTGTTTTCTTTGGACATTTAGCTACACCACCCAGTTACTTCTCTAAATAGTCGCCGCTCCGACTTAGACATTTGTCGGAGCGTTATATCAAATTTCCAACACCATCGTCATAGAAGGCAGCCGCCTGTGCTTTCCGATAATTCTCTACGCTGGTTTATAGCGCGTAGCCTGCGCCCAAGTGTTGTCTTCGTATCCAGCGTTTCATGTGAACAGAGATGGTACTTAGGACGAGACAATTAGGGCTGTGTTGCGGGCGATCGAACATTTCCTATCGAAAAGGCTGCAGGGGCGTGTTCACTGCTCCCGCAGAGTGCGGCGTATAGAATGGCCATGAAGCAGGAAGTGCGTGGCAGTTGTGTTAGGTGGGCTGCATTCATTAAGGCGAAGCCTCTCAGCGGGCCCTCCTACTTGGCGGGAGACATTGTTGTTCTAGGCACTTTTACTCGCTCACAGTGAGCTCACAAATGAAAAGAGCGTCTTGATACGAACGACGGGCATACTAGAGACACTGCCCGAAACGTCTGTGAAAAGCCTCGTCGGAATTTCACAGTGGTTTCCATTTCACGACCGGTCGTTACCAACTTTCCGAAAAGCCCTCGTATATAATTTATATAAGTTTGTAGAAACCCTTCCCCTCCCTGTACAAATTTTGTCTACGAGGATACGTTTCGCTAGCAGTTATACACAATGAGGTTAATCAGGGTCCAATTTAAGACCTCTGGTTACAATAATGTTGTAGGGCACTTACTCGGATTAGTTGGTGTTTGATCTTTGCCGCATTTCCTGATACTCATAGAAGAAAACAAACTGGTTCGTGACACACATGCTTAAGGTGTGGAATGGGAAACTTTGAAAATCGAGGACTAAAATTTATTGGAGATGTTGCACACGTCTGTTTCCATCCATAAACTATGAGTGTGACTCCTGCAGTGACCCGCGACAGCCTGCCACGCTAGCAGTAAACGAGCAAAGCGGAGGCAGTGGCCAATACCTTCCGCAGCTCAGAAGATGAATCTGAAACACAGACGATGCGAAATCCACGTCCGCGTCCTGTCTCATCACAGTATCTCATGTCGGATCGAGAGCAGCTGTCTCGGTTGGTTGGTTAAGAGAGGTGCTTTCGCGAGATGCCAGAAATTAGTCCCACGGCCACATTTGTCAGTGTTTATTCCGCTTCACATACCTTAGCAGTGCTGGTGTACTTGTCGTAGGCTGCGCATCTCTAAAGTGGATTTTCGATTCGGAATTTGACTACGGCTGATCGTTAAAGGAATGACGAGTTGTATTTGACGACTGACACACTGGTGTGCCCTGATACAGGCCTATGTTACTACCTGGCAGTATACAAAATATGACAATGCTTCGCTGTATATAAATCTTTGTTTTATTACGTAAAGTAGTGGTACTTCCAGGACTCGACAGTATCTATCGCTAAAGAAAATTGTCTTGTGTTAATGACAATTTTTATTAGAAATTAACCAGTTTGGTGAGGAATTGCAGACCATTATTTTGAGACGGGGGGTTCGTGTGGTGACAGACGTCACTGCACACTGCTGATGCTATTTGCACTCAGAAACTTCCACTACACAAATTTTTGACCACAAGATTCCGATTCCACACCTATTTTTCGCAAGCAATAACAATGTGTAATAAATTCACTAATGCTACGGGAGACGCCCCAAAGAAACTTGCACACCAGAAAAGAGATTTGTTAATAGCGAGTTTCGCAGACTATGTCCTCCGTTTAAAGCATTATCATCATGAGCTAACATATTGGTACGAGCTCATATACATAGATGCAGGCGTGGCTGTTGCAGAGGAATTCTGCATGTTCAGTGTGAGTATTAAGTAAATTATTATGGCGCATGAACTCAATGTAAGATTTTAGTTAAATAGTGAAACAAAGATCGTTTCTTTGATAGATGATACATTGTTGCTTCTCGGGAATATTGCAAATGAAAACCTAACAAGCATTCCAAATTGTAATATAAATTATAATTTACGAATGACTCTTATCTTCAGAATACTTCATGTAGACAAACTGAATCGTGGCAAGGGAAACTTTGAATTAATCATCTTGAAGAGGATGCCGATAAACACCCATACTTCAGTACGAGTTTCTCCTAGATAATGTCTAACATTCTGCGTGGTGTCTGTTTGTTCTATATCGTGTCTCCCTATCACTTTCGCGCAACGACGCTCTGAGCGTGTTTTTTTTTTTTTTTTTTTTTTTTTTTTGTAGGGAATTGACTAGTTTGAACCTGGGACCTGTTGCTGGTAAGGAGACGCCAGACCACACATGACATGTAGAGTTCAGAAGAGTTCAGTGAGACTAGCGATGATATAACCAAATACTTAATGATTTCAGCGTCAGCTCCACTGCACTCCCTGTAAAAGAATCGTAATACTAACTAAATTTAGTGGAAGGGGTTCAAGGCTTTCCTATTTTTAGTTAGCTGGTAAAATGACGTCGAAAAAGCAGTTCAGTTTACCATTGGAAATTTTATTCTACTCACAAAACATTGTTTATAAATTGCACTATTGATAAAAGGAAATGTTTTAATACAAGATGGTAAAAACCAACTGCGTTCAACAAAAATGTGAACGAAAATCCCCGAATGGGTTTCCAAGTTCTACAATGGATCGAAGGATGACCTATGCCATATCACGTATATGATCTAGGTTTAAATTAAGTTTCACAAAAGAGAAAACTATCAAAATGGTCTACAGTGACCCTCAATTATCTCTAATTACTTATCTAACTTCTCGTAAATTACAGTGGCTGATGTGGCTTCTCAATAACTATATAACAGAAAAATCATCATGTTTCAGATTTTTACTTCAAGTGGCAAATGTGAACACCATGAGCTTTAATTGACGATCGACACTAGTATTACGCAAAAAGGGGGTGTAACAGATGAGACTTCTGCAGTTCTGAGTGAAGCTTTATGCGCTGTTATGCGGCATCGTGTGCGTTCATTACCTTGTCGGTGTTCGTCAGGGGGCGGCGGGCAGCACAGCTCCGCTCACCTCGCCGTCTCGGAAGCAACTCTCTCCTAACTTCTCCTTACTACAATTTACCGAAGTTGGTTAAAAAAACTATCTGGCTGTGTTTTTATCTGACCAATCAGGGTCTCAATATTAACCTTAAGCTCCTCCTACAAAAATTCTGTCTATCCAATGAGAAACGTTATACTTTTCGTGGTGGGGCAATGTTTTTAAAGTTTGCAACGTAACAGAGATGCGAAAAAGTCTCACGCTGAAACTTGCAGCTGGTGTGGTCCTTTTTGTGTTATCGTAAGATCTATACTGTTCATCTGGAGGGCTCTAGCTTTTAACATGGGCTGGGGGGTGGTCCTGACGTAACAGAGACGCGAAAAGCCTCACGCTAAGGCTCTAGCTTTTAACATGGGCTGAGGGGTGATCCTAACGGTTAGCTGGCGACGTGGGTGTCCGTCCCTTATCGTAGGGCCTTCTAACTTAACACGGTTCTGCTCTCGGCTTCTGTTCTCGTTTCTCCCCTCGGAACTGCGTCTGTCTCACGGTGGGAAGGTGTGACATGCATTTAGGCATTCTTGTGTTAGTCTGTGGTATTCCTTTTGCTCACTCGTTACTCGTATTACTTTGGTAAATTTACTGTCACGATTTATTCGGAGCTATGTGACATACTACTGGATTTGCTTATCATGTCAGGGTTTTCATGGAAGGTGTTGGATTTGCCTTACAAATGTATCTTGTCATTCCATTGTCAAGCAGCGCATTTGCTGACAATATGATATTTGAGGTGTTCTACCATTACTATCTGAAAGGAGTAGAGCTGCAACTGCAAATACAGTCAAGAGGCATTCTTGGCCTTTTACAAACGTAGAAAGTGAACGTACTCAGTAGTCACCCACTTTATCTCTAAATAGCTTTGGAAATGTTCACGGGTGTGCGCTCGCGCTAATGAATATGCTTCCGAAACAAGCAAACAAAAAGATTTATCCTCGCGGAAGTAGCATTTTGTACGGATTCATACGCGAGGAGAAAAATATTCTGTGGAAGTTGTAGACTTACGAGAACAAATTTTTCTCGACATTATTCCCGGCGGTGCTCAAACATCGTATACCTCAAACTTTGTTCAACCTGCAAAGTAACGAAACGTTATCTCTTCTATGGGAACTCTGTATCTAAGTGAGAAGGCGCCAGGCCTCTTTGATGACAATATGTCATCTTCTAAAACTTTTCTTTTGAGGAGTTGTTTACAGCTACAAGATGATGTCGATTTAATGCACTTTTGTACGTAAAGTTTTGACAAATTCACAACTTTCGCGTGACATATTTTTTAAAAACATAAGAATCTTTATTGCATAAACGAGAAACAGACTGAAAAATACTCTCATTTCACTATAGTTGAAAGGGGTAACTGTAAACTAAAGAGAAATACTCGCGTAGTTATCTTTTGTTCCGTTCACTCCATTTCTACAGAGCACTCCTCACACGCGTTGTTACCACAGGTCCACCCGTATTACCAGTAGGGACTAATTATGGCGCACAAACAGCCTGAAACTCGGCTGAGGGGACTGAATACACAGAAACGGAGACGCCGATGAATGTCCGACCGAGGGGGTGGCCGGCACGCACTGTAATCGAGCCTCTGGCGCTTGTCGTCGCAGGGACTAATCACTAGACTAGCACGGCGGAAATGTGGTCGCCTGCTCGACTGTCCGAGGTGGAAGCCGGTGTTGACTTAACCGAGCCACACTGACCAGGCCACCCAATTGGGTTTAGGTGCGTTTCTTTAGTCTAAGTAAACTTCGATTAGAGGCGATAAATCGACGTTAAGTGCAGACGCCACGAACGTCGTGATTGTAATTAACTGTTCTCACAGGAATACTAAATGCCGGCCCGAGTAGCCGTGCGGTTCTGGGCGCTACAGTCTGGAGCCGAGCGACCGCTACGGTCGCAGGTTCGAATCCTGCCTCGGGCATGGATGTGTGTGATGTCCTTAGGTTAGTTAGGTTTAATTAGTTCTAAGTTCTAGGCGACTGATGACCTCAGAAGTTAAGTCGCATAGTGCTCAGAGCCATTTGAACCATTTTTTTTTTAATACTAAATTTGCTTACATTTTACAAAAGTACCTTTAGTCCTAAGGATAAATGATATTGTTAAACGAAAAGTCGTCGTTACGGCCATATACACTACTGACTATTAAAATTGCTACACCACGAAGATGACGTGCTACAGACGCGAAATTTAACCGACAGGAAGAAGATGCTGTGATATGCAAATGATTGGCTTTTCAGAGCATTCACACAAGGTTGGCGCCGTTGGCGACACCTACAACGTGCTGACATGAAGAAAGTTTCCAACCGACTTCTCATACACAAACAGCAGTTGACCGGAGTTGCCTGGTGAAACGTTGTTGTGATGCCTCGTGTAAGGCGGAGAAATGCGTACCATCACGTTTCCGACTTTGATAAAGGTCGCATTGTAGCCTATCGCGATTATGGTTTATCGTATCGCGACATCGCTGCTCGCGTTGGTCGAGATCCAATGACTGTTAGCAGAAAATGGAATCGGTGGTTCCAGGAGGATAATACGGAACGCCGTGCTGGATCCCAACGGCCTCGTATCGCTAGCAGTCGAGATGACAGGCATCTTATCCGCATGGCACTAACGAATCGTGCAGCCACGTCTCGATCCTTGAGTCAACAGATGGGGACGTTTGCAACACAACTACTATCTGCACGAACAGTTCGACGACGTTTGCAGCAGCATGGACTGTCAGCTCGGAGACCGTGGCTGCGGCTACCCTTGACGCTCCATCACAGACAGGAGCGCCTGCGATGGTGTACTCAACGACGAACCTGGGTGCACGAATGGCAAAACGTCATTGTTTCGGATGGATCCGGATTCTGTTTACAGCATCGTGATGGTCGCATCCGTGTTTAGCGACATCGCGGTGAACGCACATTGGAACCTTGTATTCGTTATCGCTATACTGGCGTATCATCCGGCGTGATAGTATGGGGTGCCATTGGTTATACGTCTCAGCCACCTCTTGTTCGCACCGACGGCTCTTTGAACTGTGGACGTTACATTTCGGATGTGTTACGACCCGTGGCTCTACCCTTCATTCGATCCCTGCGAAACCCTACATTTCAGCAGGATAATGCACGACCGCATGTTGCATGTTCTGTACGGGCCTTTCTGGATACAGAAAATGTTCGACTACTGCCCTGGCCAGCATATTCTCCAGATCTCTCACCAATTGAAAACGTTTGGTCAATGGTGGCCGAGCAACTGACTCGTCACAATACGCCAGTCACTACTCTTGCTGAACTGTGGTATCGTGTTGAAGCTGCATGGGCAGCTGTTCTTGTACACGCTATCCAAGCTCTGGTTGTCTCAATGCCCAGGTGTATCAAGGCCGTTATTACGGCCAACAGTGGTTGTTCTGGGTACTGATTTCTCAGGATCTATGCACCCATACTGCGTGAAAATGTAATCAGATGTCAGTTCTAGTATAATATATTTGTCCAATGAATATCCGTTTGTCATCTGCATTTGTTCTTGGTGTAGCAATTTTAATGGCCAGTCGTGTAGATAAGCGTTCTCTGAAATTGATTTTACGCTGGAAGGTTTATTGCAGTTCTATAAAAATTTGATCATCTTCTCTTAATTTTAAATGTCTAACACATAGAAGAGCTAAGTTTAAAGACAATGAAGACTTTTTCTTGTTTAGAACTCTGTTTAAGGTAATTCTGGGAGATGTGGATGACAGGGTGAGACGGAACAGTGGCGTATTACACACGCGCTGCTAGAGAGGAATTCCCGCTACTTGCGAGGAATCTCTTTTGTGAACAAACGTGGTGCAAAAGTGTTGACACCATTTTCGAGTTGGTTCTGGAGAAAAATTAAATTCTATATTCTGGTAAACAGTAAAGTTCTATCGTGTAGTTACATCATTTTAGTGTTAAGGCCTAGTTTGCACAATTTTGATGCAATTTTTCTTTTACTGCTAGCTCAAATAAAGTGTACACATGAAACTAGCCTAAAATGGCCAGCGAGTTCGCTACGTACAGATAGAAGTCGGGGTGCTCCATCTCATCTAGACAATCGGGAGAGATGGACCAGAGTTATTTGGGAGAGATGGACCACTGGTTTAAAGTGAGAGATATGGGGCACAGTTAAATTTATCTTCAAGGGATGTGGAATAATCCCACTGAAGATGGCCGGATGTTCAGTATATGCCTATTTGTTGAAATATGTGTCTGTGCCAACAAATGGAAGAGCACATTCTCACAAACGGGTCAACCAACCATTTCAAAGCCCATCAAAAGACCTACCGGTTCCAAGCACATCAAAAGAGCAGTGTTACCAGCACGGGTCACACTCCTTCAATGACACAACTTCGGACTGCATTCCTACTAAACCTGAAACTTTCAACATTACGACCTCAAAACTGACTACTCCTCAGTCAACACAGACAAAAGTTTTGGCATAAATATCACCTGTTCCTTCTACTGATAAAACGATGAATTTTAAGAGGAAGGCAGCTACTGCATCCAGATAGCAAAACTCTGCTGAAAGTATTGAAAGTGTAAAGAAAAAGAGTGGTAAGAAAAGAAAGGAACGAGAAAAAAGGCACAAAAAGATCGCCAAAGGGAAGTACTAGTGAAGAGAAACACAGATTGAAAAAGCTAAAAAACAAACATACCCCAAATAACTCACAGTATCTACTAGATACAGACATTGTAGAAGATTACGTGAATAACTGTGATGAATGGGGTGAAGATGAATATGGTAGGTGTGGTGAAATCTACTACGAAACTAACAAAATAAAGATTCAGTTCAGTGTGTTTCCCGTTCACGATGTTCACATAAGTGTTGTCCAATAGTTGGTAAAATGTGTAACTGCTGTGGCAAGAAGAAGACAGGCGAATGCTTAAGCAAAACGAACAACTGATGAGAAAACCCAACGTTCAATCCAGATTTATAATAAACTGACAAACTGTTTTGGACTAAAATATTTAATAGCATAATTCTTTATTCATTACATCATATTCCAAATAATTGTCTTTTTTCTTCAGGTATAGCAATTTTTATACGGTCCATCTCTCCCAGTGCACTGGTCGATCTCACTCATATGCCTATGGATGAAGTGGATAACTCATGTATATTTTCATTTTATCATATCTCCCGTATTTTAAGTGGCAGTGCCTCAATAAGATACTATACTAAAGTTTATATGACACTCTATACGAACATGCTGCCAGAAGTCAATAAATGTTGAAAAACACCGAAATTTTATGATGTAGGAAGACAAGTTGCCTCACTCTCACGAATTTAACCTATTCCATAAGCCAGCTTTTAGCTTGGAACATGTAGTATGAGAATATGGAAAAAAAGTTACAGACTAGTTCTGAAATATCTTTCTATTAAAAAACAGCGCTGCTTATGCATTTTTATTTGAAAGTAATCTTTCTGAATTATGATCACATTTCCATTCCCTTTCCCCAACCGTCGAAACACTTGCACCACTATCCTTTTTCTACTTCTTAATGTTCTCTTGAAATGGGACACTTTCTGAGTTTCTTTAATTTTTGGAGACAAAAAAGTTCCAGGGAACATATCCTGTGAATAGGGCACCATATGGCCGCTCGGGGCAAAAAGTAATTGCCAATCATGGTGTTGAGAGTGGGTGCATTGCCACGATGAAGAATGAGCGATTGTCATGCCACAAATAGGACCTCTCTTTCCCCCAAAAGTTTCATCACCAGAAGGCACAATCGACTTTATAACCTTCAGGTATATATTGTTAACGCATGGTTTCACGGAAGTGAAAAAAGAGCATTATCATTGTCTTGATGTTTGATTTTCATATTTAAAATTTTTTGTCCGTGGCTCAGCTTTGTGTCTTCGCCTAATGGTTGCTCTTCGTCTCAGAATCGCCCACATGTATTCAGGTTCCTGATGACCGCGTCTAAAAATTGTGTCCGCGCTCTCCAACCAGTCACGAGAAATGTACAAGAATTTTTTCTTGTGTTCGGCAGACAAGTTTTCGGGAACGGTCTTGACAGAACTTGGAAATCCTTAACTCTTGTATGGGAATGTGGCGCACGGTCCTACCATTGACTATGGTGACTTCAGTAAATTCTCTGAGCCACGCGGGCTAGCCGCGTGGTCTAGGGCACGTTGCCCCGGTCCGTGCGGCTTCCCCCGTCGGAGGTTCGAGTCCTCCCTCGGGCATGGGTGTGTGTGTCGTCCATAGCATAAGTTAGTTTAAGTTAGGTTAAGTAGTGTGTAGGCTTAAGGAACGATGACTTAAGTAGTTTGGTCCCATAAGACCTTACCACAAATAAAATTCTCTGACAATAAGGCAGCGATCCTAGTTGTTAGTTTGTTCAGCCTGCGGCAGAGGCGAGATGATGTCGTTGCGTGTAGTAACGGGATGCAGTACCCGATCATCGTCCTCTATTGAGCTTCGCTCCGCTCTGTACTTCCTGAAACGACGTTCTCTGCAGAAGTCGCCCCACACTACAGTAACGAAACACATACACAAAAAATTGAACTACATCTAATATGATGTTCACTAGAGAACAGGGAACGGTCTTTTGGGCAACGAAGAAGCGCTGAGTTGGCGTTAAATATCTTCCAGCGTTGTCATAGCGCTTAAAATAAAGTGTCTACGTCGAAGTGCCCTATTTTCTGAGGCGGTTGAAAACTAGTAAATCTTTGTTTGTTTCAGGTCTGACTTGCCCGTAGAGGCCAGCAGACCCTAAAGTTGCTGCGTAATTTTTGTCAACATCTGAATCGTTTTCTCTGTTTCTTTGTTGTCTATACAAGTGAAAACGGCCTTAGTTCAGGAGAAGGCACAAATTGTGCTTTGGTACACAGAGTTGAAATCCATTGTCATCGTGCAAAGGCAGTTTCGTTTTGTTTACAAGAAAGCGGCACCAGACACCAAGAGGATAAAAGCAGGGCATAAATAGTTTCTCGACATTGGCACCATTCTGATGCGGCATGCAAGGGGTCGCCGTGTCTCTGAAGAACCAGTTGTGAATGTCCGCTAAGCGTTCCAACGTCTTCAACGCTTCACAGCCAAGTGCAACTATTCATAATGCTCTCAAAAAGCTGTTGCGTCTGTATTCACGCAACGTGCAAATTCTACAGGCCATAGAGCCCGATGTCAAGCAAAGACAATATGGATTTACATGTGAAATGCTTAACCGAATCAACCGGAATACTGCTTTCTTCTCAAGTGTAATGTTTTCTGACGAGGCCACATTCCATGCCTCTGTAACTGTGAATAAGCATAAAGTTCGCATCTGGAGTCATATTATCCACACAGTATCAGGAAATGGTGCGAGATAGCCCTAGAGTGAACGTTTGATGTGGCGTCATGTGCGACAAGATAACGGGACCATTCGTGTTTGCTGAGGAGGATGTAACAGGAACGACGTACACAGACATGTTACAGATGTTTGCCTTCCCCAATCTAGAACTTGCAATTAAATCTTTGTTTTCAAGAGAATGTTGCTCCACCTCACTATTTATTGGATGTTTGGACAAGTCTGAAACGAACATTTCCAGGACGCTGAATTGGACGAGATGGACCCGTGAATTGGCCTCTACGTTCTTCTGGCACCATACCACTGGATTTCTTTCTCTGGGGCTACGTGAAGAACAGGGTATTCTCCACTGCAGTGTGGGACATTCAAGACCTCCGTACTCGGCTTGTGTAAGTCATCGGTACCATCCCTCTGGACACGTTAAAGCGGACCTGGATGGAAATTGAATAGAGACTAGACATTCTTCACGTCACCGCAGCGGCTCACGTGGAAAGTGTTTTGATTTGATGTTGTAATATTTATACAAAAAAAACTTAACATGACATACAAATTATTTTGGAGAAGAACTTTATTTATTTAACTTAATTTTACGATGGGTGGAAGTTGAAAATTAGGTGTAAATTGAAATTCGGTGTAGACACCCCCTATTACCCGGCCTGGGAACTTGATTGTTGTACCCGCATATTATACACAAGAGTTAATGAATAGTATACATACTTGCAGTTTCTAAACTTAACTGTTTTACCCTCATGTATGATCAATAAACGAGGTTCTTGGCTTGGTGCAAGATAGATGTGGAACAAATGATCGAACTAGTTCTTTGGTGTGGAAAATTTCTGAAGATCAGTATTAAAATCAGAAAAATCAAGAAAATAGTTTTGCTGCACAGTAACATCCAACACTAAAATACACGACTGTACATAAAATAATCGCGATTGTGAGCAAATTCCAGCACAATAGCATTTGTTCTTTAGATAACGCGGTAAATTGGATCTCCGACTGCAGCTAGAATGTAGAAAGAGCGTGCTGGAGACAGCTGAACTGAAATGACTGTGGTGGAACGGTCAAATAAAGAAAATTATCCTCCACATGACACTTCGACCGGAATGCTCAATAGGAAGACCGTGTGAGCTGGAAAAAGAAGGCATTTGAAGATCTACATATCAGAGATGATAAATGGTCTCAGATGTAAGAAGAAAAAGAGAAGCTGAAGAAGGGTCATATGAAATTTCACTGTATTCGCTACAGAGCAAAAATGATGATGATTAAACTGATCTATATGAGTATAATTTTCATTTGTGTATAGAAATGTGTAATGGAGCACAAAACGACTCATTTAAAATTTCGTGCAAGTTAGCTAGGGCGTTGTCCCGTTGAATAGACCAGTTCTCGCCAGATCAAAGAAGTGAAGCAACGTCGGGCGTGGTCAGTATTTGGATGGGCAACCGTCTTGGTTACTCACGTGCTGTTGGCTGCTTTCCCTTTGCCTGGGGTGATGAGGTAAAGATCCTGGATATTACAAAAAGCGGGACATTGTTCTTAATAGGGTTTGTGACTACCACAGACGGCAGTACATGTTGTGTAACGGGCTCCCACGCTGGCCAGGAGGTTGGTAAGGAGTCGTTGTGGTAGGGGACTATTCCCCCACTAGCGCCGATGATAACAGCTGGATGGTAGGTTGGTGCATGTGGACTTGCCGCAGTACGCCTCACCAATGCACACCTCACGTTCTCGATGGGATTTAAGTTCAGGGAACGGCAGGCCAATCCATTCGCCGAACATCCTATCGTTCCAAGAGCTCCTCCATTATGCTATTCGATGTCGTCGCGCATTGTCACGGATAAACATGACGTCAGGGTTGAATGAACCCTTCAAAAGACGCACGTGGGGAAGGAGTAAACTCTCCCAATAATATTGTCACATAGAAGAAGGTATAATTAGATGAATGACTAACACTAACTTCACTTAACCAAGTTTTATTCAGCACTTGCACATACAAGAGGGCGGAGCGAACTGCCTCCGGCCAAAACACATACGGTGTATGTGCAGTTACAGAACATTCCAGTACAATGATTCTTGACATTTGTGGTTACTTCTAGAATGTACTAGAAGCGAATATAGAAATAAAAATTTTACAATTCAGATAAATTCTGAATTCACGACCGCGCCATGCAACACTATAGTATCACAACCACTACACCACGGTGACTGTGCTACACAGCTTGTTCTGTGATAATATTCACTTCTGTATGTACCGTGTTCAAAGACTTGTAGATCAGTACAACCATGCAACTTTATGCTTCGCTACACCAGAACAGTGCGGGACCACCAAAACGATCACGTTCGATAATGCTCCTGGGTGCGTTACACCATATGAGGGTACGCCTAGCAATGTCGAACACGATGCTTCTAGCATAACAGTACGTTGCAGAGCACGCTGCCAGTAACCACCACACCCCCAATCCTCTGCTCCGGAGCATGCAATGCCTTCCGTGGTAATCATACACTCTATTAAGAACCACGACCGGTCTTTTTTAATGCCCAGGAGACCATCACGAATCGCGGAAACTTCAGTGTAAGTATTGTCTTTGAATAAAAGAGTCATTTCTGTTCGTCTCATCGCGTATTTCTTTCAGTTACCTGCCGTACCATAGTGTAGCAGTGTTCCTCTGTATGGTCAAAGTTCATATTGCTTGGTAGTGACACTTCATGCGAAAGTCGCTTTCCTCTTAAATTATGCACACTGTTACGGCGTAAAGTGAAGCGTCGGCACGCCAGTCGGGAACGACAAAGCAGAGAAGGCTGTGAGAAGGGGTCAGCCAATCGTACGCTGACCGACCTCCGTTCCAGGATGACAACGCTACAGCAGCGGTCCCTAGGTGAAGAGGACATAAGCACCGCGCCCGACTGGTGGCGGCCGACTTGGGTAGCAGCGTCTACGTTAGGCACTTCGAGAGCAGTTCAGGAAAGACTTTTGTCAGTTAGAGATCAGCAGTCACTGCAAAGACATTATTTCGTATGTCGCCCTTTGCTTGCTTGCGACACATCTGTGTAATTGGCAAAGTTAAGTATTGTAATTGTTCTTATTGGAATGAAACTCATTAATACGAGTTGTTTGATTGTTTGTCTAGCGAACAGAGTAGGCAAGATTCCTAGACACAACACACATAAGTGTATTTTCGCCAACATATCGAAGGTTTATTGTAGTCGTTATCATCTATGGGTGTATGAATCGGATATCTATTCGAAATGAGACTCGAATTGTCATCAAACCTTTCAGACACTATATTATCTGCATCGGGTTGTCGGTAAAAGGGCGTGTTATTCGTTTATTCAGGTTGCGAAGTATAGCCCCTACACATATCAACTCACAGCAACTATCAACAGGTATTTTAATTTCACTAAAATATAAATTAGTTCTCACAGAAAAAACACACCAGCATCATTTGTGAACACCGTAAGGTCTCTGGCAAAAACTGCGACTGAAATTATCACCGCCTTTAGCCAGCTTTCAGTATCTATACCGATCTCGGCTTTGGAGCATTCTGTTAGCGCTTGGAGCTCTGGTTCTTTCTCAACACAGTTACAATAATTTACTGTATAAAACGCATATCTGAACCATCAGCTACTTTTATTTTAAACGCAAATGTCTACCGGGTTCGGTCTCGGACCATCTTCACGGATAGACCCAAACCGGTAGATATTTGGGTTTAAAATAAAAGTAGCTGACGGTTCAAATGTGGATTTTATACATTTCTTAACGGCCGTTGACATTCATCTTCCAAAAATATTTAAAACAATAATTTATAAATGCAATATGGATGATTTCCAGTTTTATCCTTATCCTGTGTTTGACCTGCACCCCTCGAGATTGAACCTCAGTTTGTATTGTTTCGATATCCTCTAACTTAAAAAACCGACCAGTCCGCTCCAGACAGCTCTAACTGCCCGTGTAGCCACCTGCAGTGTGCAATGAACCTCTAACTGCCATGTCCGTAACATTGCGTTGTCTTTAATGTTCGAAAGAATGCAATGCCAGTAATATTACGTGCACACCATCTTACTGAAGACTGCCACAATCGTAAAACTGCGGCCACGGCACTCCAAATTAAGATGTTGATTCCGAAATATTACGGGAACGGCATTCTTTCTGACACTGAAGGCAGCATATTATTACGGGAATGGCACTCAGAGTGCTAACTAGATCCCGAGACCTCTCCATCCTATCGTTCAAGTCAAGGACTCTATAGCCTACACGTTTGCAGAACCGTCTGAGACACTCGGCTCTGTATCAAATGTCCACAGTCTGTCCTATCAACGATTCTACAGATGGTGAGCTCCGCCTTCATCTTGCAGGCAAAACTAGCTGTCTTTACTGCTTCAGATGGCAACTGGAAGTCAGAGAGAATCTCTTCCGATCCAAAGCGGTACGCCTCATTAGTACCGACATGACTCACCACCTGCAGCTGGCTGTACCCTGTTATCTTCATGACATGTTTGATGACTCTGCTCCCCCCCCCCCTCCCCAACAAGTATGCACACAGAGGGAACAACACTACTAGACTTCCCCTCATTGGCAGTCATATCCCTAAGCAGCTCCATTACGTGGTCCAAGTTTCGTGTTGCTTGGTAGTGACACATAACGCAAAAGTTACTTTCGCTCTTAAGCTTTGCACACAAGTGTACATCTTTAAGTCCTGTAGTGGGTATAAAGAACATCGGAAGCTGAACTAAATGCTTGTTACGAAAATTATTTCGAAGTCAGTTCAGGAGCTTCAGGATCCTACACGAAGTATAAAAGTTTGTGATAACGTACTGTATTTATGAACCATCAGAGTGCGTCATGACGAATGCAGTGATTAGGTTCCAGAAGTTTGTTGCGGCAAGACTGAACACCGTAACATCTAAATCCATCAAAACATAAACGTAAAATTTTTCTATTGAAAAAGTAGATAAAATTTTGCTTGACGCCGTCCTAAGAGACAATCTCCATTCCTTCCACACTAACCATGTAAGTGTTGACCAAATATGGCTTCAGTTCAGAGAAATTTGTGTTGATGGCAACCGAGAGGTTTATACCAAACAAAGTAACAGCAGACGGAACAGATCCACGTGGAGCACCAATCACGTTAGAGCACTGTTGCAGTAGCAACTAAAAACAACTCAAGGTTTATAACAATAAAAGGTCTCCGTGAGTGGATAAGTTTTACAGAAGTTCGAAATTTAGTGCGGATTTCAATGCCAGATGCTTTCAGTAGTTTACACAATGAAACTCTGGTAGGAAATCCAAAGAGATTCTGGTCACACGTAAAGTGCACTAATGGCAAGACATAGTCAACTCCTTCACTGCCCCCGAGCGGTGGTAATGTTACCGATGACAATGCCACTAAACCAGTTTACTGAACAGTGTTTTCCGATATTCTTTCACCAATTAGTAACTGACAAGAAGTCACCGAGTGAAACAGAAGTGATAGTCTATATGGCGTTCCCCAAGGAAGTGTTACAGGCCCTCTGTCGTTCCTAATCACTGTAAACGATTTAGGAGATAATCTCAGCAGTCCTTTTACACCGATAATGCTGCTTTTATTGTCTTGTGAAATCATCAGAAAGTCAAATCAAATTACAAAACTGTCACCCATCCAAGTGCCACCCAAAGCTGACAGCGCATAACCTTTTGTGATCCGACGGGAACTGATGTTACCATCGCGGAAAGACCGTTGGCTTTTATCGGCAGTATACATAAAATATTCAACAATTCTGCTAAAGAGACTGTCTAAACTACATTTACTCGTTTTCTTCTAGAGTGATGCCGCGCTGTGTGAGATCCTTACCATCTACAACTAACGGAGAACATTAAGAAAGTTCAAAGAACGGCAGCTCCTTTTGTATTATCGTGAAACAGAGTGGGATAGATCACGGATATGATGCGCGAGTTGAGGTGGCAATCATGAAGCCAAAGACTTCTTTCGCTGCGGCAAGATCTGTTTACTAAATTTCAATCACCATTCTTCTCCTCACAGTACGAAAATATATAGCTGAGTCCGACACACATGGGGAGAAATGATAAACTGTAATAAAATAAGAGAAAACAAAGCTAGCACGATAAGACTTACGTAATTGTTCTGTTCAAGTGCTAATGGAGATTGGAACGGTCGAGAAATAGTCCGAATGGAATCTTTTGCTAAGCACTGGAGAGTAGTCATGTAGATAAAATGTAGTACTTTCGGACAAGTTCGGCTTCAACCTGTTCTACAGCGATGGCTGCATACGTGCAACACTTAGCTGTGGAGACAGTACTCTAGTAGCCTACGTTGTGGAGTGACATTCCAGCCAAATGTTGAGAATGGTGGTGAGAATGGTGAATAACATACTAGCTCCACTTATACATATTGTTGGCAATTTGAAGAGCAACAGCAACACCAAAGAAATCTAAGAGCCCGACGCAGTGCCCGTCCTCCATGAAATCCATATGTAATACTTCAGAAAGACTACTTCTGCTCATGTCCGAGCGTTAAATAAACAGGACATGCCTTACTGCAGTATAACATCAAGTAAGTGTGAAACAGGCAATGAATCATATATACGTATGTACGATAGCCTGAGGTAAGCATAGAGTACTAGTGTTACGTAGACAAGAAAAACCTCAGCATAAATGAGCCGGAGTATGTTCATCTCCTAAATGCTGAATCTCTTGACAGCTTCTCATCTACTGGTAAGCACACGAAAATTTTCTCGTGCCAACTCTGTGATCGTAAGGACGACTCCATCTACGTTAAAAATAAGAACCGGGAAATTAGTTTCTCCTCAGAAGGTTAAAGGTCGATCGAGCCATCCTCCCTCTCCCCTATTACTCTTAGCTATTCCCAGCAGGCGAGCAAGATAAGGATCACCCTCTATCTAACACAAGCGCCTACGAGCCTTGTTGCTTCTGAAACTTGTAATTAGATGTTACTGACGAAGTATTGCAGTTAAAAAGCAAAGAACTTTGGAATAAAACTTTGGGACTGTAATTTATATTACGAGACCCCTCTCTTCTAGCAGTTCCTTTTTCTTATTGGTTTAAATCTTGGTCGTAATTGATGTCTCTAGCAAGGAAGCCCTGTCGAACAATTTAGAAATACACATCTGCCTTATGAAGATATATGTTTGTGACTCTTGTGCTCAAGAAATTAACTAAACAGGAAGCTGAATTTTCACATAAGGTGAAATAAGATCACTCTAAATGCGATACGTTTCCTGTTTACTTTGGATCATCCGAGTGCTTTGAAAAATGTTACTTTACAGTAGTGTTTGATATATGTTTAAGATAGATCAGCCTACTAAAGAACTTAGTAACACTTCCCTGTAACAGTTTTCATACGAAGCACATTTACAACAGTGCTTTATGTACTTTTTTCACATGATAGAAGTGCATTTCTTTATTGACCAGATTAATGGTATATACGATGTTGACGTAAAGATACGTTTGTGATCCATCGCCATACTAATTCTGACAAACCAAAAGTCATAAAAGTCTTGGATTGTTGTCAACAATATAGCACATTATGGGACATAGTATTAATAGAACCTGTTTGCTCGTTCCGACTAGTTAACTGGATCGCCTATCGAGCATGGGAGCCTAGTTTATTGTGGAGTCGGAACCACGGTTGAGGTTACCGTGTTTCTCTAATGTAAAGCATTTCTAGTGGTAGAAATCAATCTATCGTACAACGTTTCGTTGTAGTCTGCACTCCTAAAACTGATTTGATGTAGCTCTACACGCTAGAATGTTCTGTGCAAGTCTGTTTATGTCTTAGGAACTACTACAGCCTATATTCATTTGAACCATCTAACTATAGTCAGGCTTTGGTCTCACTCTACCATTTCTATTCCCGACACTTTCTGTCAGCACCAAATTAACGATTTATTGAGGCCTTAGGCAATGTCCTACCAGTGCTCATCTGTAAAAACATGTTTTCGAAACTTTAATTCTCGTCCTGTCAGAAATGTTTCTCGACTACGTTTCTGTTCCGTATAAGGCTGCGCTCCAGACAAATACTTTTAGAAAATACTTCTTAACATTTAAATTTATGTTCTGTGTTAACAAGTTTCGCGTTTTCAGAAACACTTTTCTTACTGTTGCCAGTACGCACTTTATATCCTTTCTACTTGGACCATCATCGATTATTTTGCTGGTCAAATAGGAAAACTCAACCACTACTATTAATATCTCATGGCGTCATCTAACTCCCTCAGTGTAATCTGATTTAACTCGACTACATTCCATTACCCTTGTATCAATTTTGTTAACGTTCACCTAGCAACCTCATTTTATAGAGTGTTCAAGCTTCAAGTTATTTCTCCTGATAAAGTGGCTAGACGAGACGACCTTTCTTTGGCTAACACGGTATAACAAAGTTATCGAATCTGCAGCTGTTACAGGAACAAAGATTTTTTTTCATTTCGTGACATTTGTAACACTGTACTCAAGCAACAGATCCAAAAGACAACCATTTATCGTACCCACGAGGCAATAAGGACAGCTTTTGATAAAATAAAACACTGTCCGTTGTAGGCTTTAAATTTTTCTTTTATTTGTTGTGATACTGGCGAATTTCTACCAAGGCGTGATTATTAAGCTCGTATAAAAAATAAACTACAGGACATGTTTAACAGTCAAAGGATCGTGAAGTGCTATGAAGGGCAAAGTCGTAATTTCTGAATAAGGTTCCATCCATTACTTACATATGCAGTAATACTGTGTACCATTTAACATAAATCAAAACAGATAATTTTGACTTCAATCTGTATGTCTGTATGTATGGCAAAAAGTCATTTCTGAAGAAGAGAAATCTGTTAACATCGAATATAAAGTTAAGTGTTAGGAAGTCTTTTCTGAAGGTATTTGTCTGGAATGTAGCCATATATGGAAGTGAAACATGGACGATAAACACTTTAGATAAAAAATGAATAAAAGCTTTCGGAATGTGGTGCTACGGAAGAATGCTGATGATTAGATGGGACGATAATGTAACTAATGAAGAAGTACTGAATAGAATTGGGGAGACAAGAGATGTGTGGCACAGCTTGACCAAAAGAAGGGATCGGTTGATAGGATATATTCTGAGACATCAAGGGATCACCAATTTAGTATTTGAGGGAAGTGCTGGGAGTAAAACTCGTAGAGGGGGACCAAGAAATGAATACAGTAAGCAGATTCAGAAAGATGTAGGTTGCAGTAGTTACGCGGAGGTGAAGATGCGCACACAGGATAGAGCATCATGGAGAGCTGCATGAATCCAATCTTCGGACTGAAGACCACGACAACAACAACTGCATGTTGATGTAATTGTGTGTTATTTGAAGTTAGCACATGATATAATATGGTACTGTAGCATGATTGTTAACTTGGCCCTCAAGTTATACTGTACGTGGATCTTCCACACATTCCACTGTATTTTCCATCACATTCGATACAGAGAACGCAAACACTGAAGTTTGGCTCCGTATGTGGACTGAGAAACTGATTTGCTTGTTACATCTTATACAACATGGTACATAATTTTGCTGCATATGTAAGTAATGGACATTTCTTTATGGCGAAATTACGACTTCGTCATTTATTTTGTTTGTGAGATACTTATACAAGTAACGTACTTCGTAGGTGCTCGCTAATGATACCTTAGCCGAAGTAGGCCAACAGCACAATAAAAAATAACAGATAAAATTATAGTCTACAACAGACAATGCTTTCATTTACGAAATATATCAAGCTTGTGGAATCACACAAAAACAATATTATCAGCAACGATAGTGGTGAAACTTTCGCAACGTGTGATTTTCTTTTTTTTTAATGGTGTATCTTTCCAGATCTTTGTTAATTTGTTCGTTGCCATTGCTCGAAGGGAGTTCCTCTTCTCTAAGCATTTGTTAATGAATGAAACCACACATGGACATCGTAAAGTCACAAGTGTTCACAAATATCTTATGATCTTCATTTCGTTTCTCGATAAATTATCGAGATATTTTACCGTTTCTGATCCGGGCGTGATGCACGTTTTTCGTGTGGTACAAATTGCAAGTACCAGCTAAGATATCTCGGCAATAACTTGCTACAAATTTATCAAAGGTAGTTGAATCGTTATTCGTTCACACACGACACCAGGGGCGATCATTTCCTCTCACCGGGATAACCTTAGCTTATGTTTGCGATTTTTGACAAATAAAAATGTACATTACTCCAATATTCAATACATTATCTCTGCATGTATGTAAGAACTAAAGGCAGACTACAGGTTCATGTGACTGCAGCTGGTTTGCTCAGATAAGCCGACTGGCATAGGTCCAGGCTTGAGACCCATCCCGATACCCAGCTGTAAAATGTCACAAGCATTCAGGCATGAAAATCGCATCGGTCGTTTCCGATTATATTTGTTAAAATCAGATTCGTGTAAACTTTTTGAGTGTTCTGTGAGCCACTTCCACGTTCCAGTGATTTATCTCCACGGGCTATTTATCTACTGTTTGTATTATATTTTTCTGCTATTTAGATGGTCTAGAAGGGGATCCAATTAACCGAATGACACTAATGAAATTAGCAGCGAAACTGACATGCTAGCCGTTAAAGAAGCGTCCATGGAAATGCTTACACCAGAATGGGATTGACAAAATTGTTATTTATTTAATGGTGGTCTCCAAATGGAAAGTTTGTGCTACATATTTGTGATGATTTTTACAGTAATTTCGTATATTACGCCATTACTAGAGGAAACGAGGAGTGGTTTCACACTTACACGTTGCTCAGCTGTTACTTACAATTTCTTTATCGTAACGATACCATAATTGAAAAAAAAAACTGATGTTACGCGCTGTGTACTTCTGTTGATGCATCTTTATAGCATGTAATATTGTTATAGGATTTAAAACTAGCTAACTTCTTGAGCAGGCTCAGGAGAGTGCGTTGGTGATGGGTCACCCGTTGGGCCGTTGCCTTAAAGCAGCATTGGACGGCGGCATGTGACTGGGCGCGGTAATTACAACTTTCTCTCGCTCATCTGTCTCAACCTTTGCAATCGGAGTCACTACTTGTTCTCCATGAAACTTCTTGGGGTCTTCCTGAGGCTGACTACACCACCTGTCAAAACTCCCATCAAGCCATCATGAAAAAAATCATGAAAAGCATGTGGGATCTAACCCGCGGTTTGTGAGTGTGTGTGTATTTTTTCTAATTTATTAGCCTTTGGCATAAACCATTTAACCAGAGGAGTGAGTAATTGCAGATTTGGCGTACAGTATCATTTATACAGCACAGGCATTAGAAATTACATTAATTCCAGGTAATCTTCATAGTGCACTGTGTACATTCACACATTCAGCACAGTAATACTGACACGGTCCATTGCGGTCAGGTCCGTCACAGATGTAGGCTGAGGAATTCCTGCTCTGATCAAGGTCTTAAGAAACTTGCGATGTTGAGCGTCATAGCGTGAAGGCTCTACTATCACATGGTTGAGATCTGCACATCGCAGTTCAGTGGACTTCGCCGTATATAGATGGCTGAATTTTCATACTATTAAGATTTGAAGGGTAACAGCCGTAACTCAGCTGGATGCGTGTTATAGTAGTGGTATGACGTCTAGGTAGCTTGGTTTGGGACAACAGGGTTTTTTCGCGGAATACTCGGCTGTATTGCGGCGTAATGTCTTCCTCTGGACTGTTGTGAGATCTCCCACGTCTGTGATCATTCTTGATGAGCCTTTTCCTTTAAGCCAGCAACAAAATATGTGTGTGTAGGGCAAATGTAGTAATTTAGCCATCAATCACACTTTGTTTCGCCAGGTGGTCCGCCATCTCGTTACATGAGATTCCAGAGAGTTCCTTGAGCCGCAATAACTGTGTTGGTTCCTGAAAAGTTCACCAATTATTTACAGAGGGATTATGATATACCATCTTAAATAACTGTGGAAGTGGTAGGCTATATTAAATAGATAATTGAACATACCAACAAATAACAGAGGATAAGTGTTACTTTGAGTTCCAAGATAAGCTATAGTTTTATACTACAATATTTAGGATGTGCTTGTTGTTACCTCCATTAAATTCTGCAATACATGATAAGGCAACTTGGGTTGTTACGCTCTCAAGGAAACAATATTTAAAGACAGTATCGGACAACCCTTATTTCATCAACTGGTGTAGATAAACATCCCGTATGACTGTCTGCGATCAAATTTAATTTCTGAGTTAACAGTTTTTTTCCTCTATTACCTTGCCTTTATATTCCCATGTTTATCACCTATTTTGTTTCACCGAGGGATAAGACATTCTGCTAAATGGCATTTGCTTTCCTCTTGGCCGGTGGTAGTGACTGATACGACAGAAAGCATCACCCTTTACGGTATCGAAATTTCCGTCAGTTACTTCCAGTCTGGCACGAATAAAATAGGAAGCGCCGTCTGCGAGAACGGCAGGTGCTGACGAACCGAGACTGGCATTAATTTCCGGCAGCGCGAGTGGGCGGCCGTCCTTCCCACGCTGGCAAAAATAGGCAGCAGCAGCTCGCGCGCGTATTCTTGCGACACACGCCGCCACCGCCAGTGGCTGCAGGACTGCTTTGCGATGCGAGCAACGCCATAATAGTGGAAGCTTCGGCCACTGCGTCGACATGGGCCATAGAAGCGACCAACTTTGTGTCTGTGTGTATGTGTGTGATACAGGGTTCTCCACAATACCTCCGGAGCTTCAGAAGACGACTGCGCGACAACTAGAAGACATGCAAGTATATGATGCGCATCAGCGGATAGAGCACCTATTCGAGTTTTGATTCGTAATACGCGCTCTGGAGTAGTTCATCTAGGGCAGTGGCTCTCAACCTGGGGCTGATTATCCGACCGACGGGTTATATGACATATTTTGAGGGTTGAAAAGGGAAGAGCTCGATTGTGTTACTGTCACAAAATCAAATGAAGATAACTAAACTATGATTACATAAGTTACTAATAATGGAAATAACAACTCTGCTGAACACTCGGAAGATTGCTATTAATTACATTTTTATTTCATATACTATTGCTAATATGTGACACAGTATGGTGGAGATTACAGCTTAAGAAACGAATGTATCAACAACATTTTTCTCAGATACAAATGAAATGATCGTCTGGCACTGATGGCCGGGAGTCTCCACCTGGGGAAGTTCGCTCGCCGAACGACAGGTTCTTTCAGTTGGGCGACTTGCGTGTCGATAATGATGAAATGATGATGAGGGCAACATAACACCCAATAACCGAGCTGAGTATCTCCGACCTGACTGAGAATCGAACCCGGGCCCATTGCGCGGCAGTTAGTCGCTTTGACCACTCGGCTAACTGGTCGGAATTTGTCACGTAGTCCACCCACCATACACATACATTTTAACTAATACCACGCATCTGTTGTTGTGGTCTTCAGTCTGAAGACTTGTTTGATGCAGCTCTCCATGTTACTCCATCCTGTCCAAGCTTTTTCATCTTCGAATAACTACTACAACCTGCATACTTTCGAATCTGCTCACTGTATTCATCTCTTGGTCTCGCTCTACGATTTTTGTGTGTTCCTAGAACCACTCTGTAGCAATTCTGGACGTGTGGGGTGTCGCATTGTCCTGTTGGAAGTCAGTCGGAATTCAGAATGGACATGAGTGGATGCAGGTGATCAGACAGGATGCCTACGTATGTTTCACCTGTCAGAGTCATATCTAGACGTATCAGAGGTCCCATATCACTCCAGCTACACACGCCTCACACCATTACAGAGCCTCCAGCAGCTTGAACAGTCCCCTGTTGACATGCAGGGTCCATGGATTCAAGAGGCTGTCTCCATACCCGTACACGTTCATCCGCTCGATACAATTTAAAACGAGATTCGTCATCAACAATCCAATATCGCTCTTGACGGGCCCGCCTGAATACGCATGTCTATAGCAGTTCCTTTGGCGCTTGAGTGTAACTGACAGCACATCATAACTTTAAGTACTTTGCTGTAGGACCTAAACAGTATTATTATTATTATTGTTAGTGGCAGCGGTCATACAGAAAGCATTGGCAACCTAAAGTCCTCCAATTTCTGCCACTTAGGAAGTAAGGAGTGCAGCGATTAAAATATTTACGAACAGTATGTACGGTACACACATTTTAAATTTGTTGATTTTAAATGAAGGTACAGAATTTGAGTGAAGTAAGTGTTGCTAGGAATAGGAGTGGTGTAGAGGAGGCATTATTTGTAACAAGTATCTATCATCAATGTAGATAGTTAGCTTTTTTTCTGAGAAGGAATTGTGGATAGCATTAGCGAACCACTGAGAAGAGTTTCATTATTTCAGAAAAGACATTCCATTAGAAATAAACGGTATCAATTGTGTCATTGCCTCGTTAGTTTGTGATTTAATATCATATCTGTAACAACTGAACGTCATCTATCTTTGGTCATACTAGCTAATATCTGATTGCACTTGGGAGCAATGGCCCCAGAAAGGTTACGGAGCATTGCAATGTAGGTAGGTGTGTCTGAACACGCAGGCAAACTATCGGCTCCGCAATGTTGCATAGAATTAGTTCGCGCCTGCTGATAAGCAACACAATTAATAGATTTCTAAAATGGGCTGCCGTCGCTCATTTCCAGGCAAATCGCGTTAGCGACTTCAATTAATGGCATGCACGTATTGATGCGTTTTCCATGTAACAAACGGCGCATGTATTGAAAACCTGTACTGTGAGTTAAAACTCGGGGAGATGCTTTGCTATGTGTGTTTATTTTCTGTATGTTTTATAGTTTTCGAGCAGTCAGCCCCAGACATACTTCCGAATAACAATACACGTCGAGGAAAAAAAGGACAAAACGAAGAAATTATTCGAATGGGACGGAAACCGGTAGATGTGATGTAAATGTAGATACAAACAAATGATTAGAACTTCAGAAAATCTGAACGATTTATTCAGGAGAAAGCGTTTCACAATTTGAGCAAGTCAATAAAGTGTTGGTCCACTTCTGGCCCTTACGCAAGCAGTTATTCGGCTTTGCATTGTTTGGCAGAGTTGTTGGATGTCCTCCTGAGGGATGTCGTGCCGAATTCTCTCCAATTTGCGCGTTATATCACCAAAAAACCAAAATCCCGAGATGGTTGGAGGGCCCTGTCCATAATGCTCCAAACGTTCTCAATTGGAGAAAATGGCTCTGAGCACTATGGGACTTAACATCTTAGGTCATCAGTCCCCTAGAACTTAGAACTAGTTAAACCTAACTAACCTAAGGACGTCACACACATCCATGCCCGAGGCAGGATTCGAACCTGCGACCGTAGCAGTCCCGCGGTTCCGGACTGCAGCGCCTAGAACCGCACGGCCACCGCGGCCGGCTCAAATGGGGAGAGATTCGGCGATCTTGATGGGCAAGGTAATACTTGACAAGCATGAAGACAAATAGTAAAAACTCTCCCCGTGTGTGGGCGGCCATTATCGTGCTGAGATACCTGGGTGGCTTGTCATGAAGGGCAACAGATCGGGACGTAGAATATCGTCGACGTACCGCTGTGCTGTGTGGATGCCGGGCACGACAACCAAGGGGCATCTGGCATCTGCTATGAAAAGAAATGGCACCTCAGACCATGACTCCTAGCTGTCAGGCCGCATGATGGGCCACAGCCAGATTGGTATCCCACCACTGTCCAGGGCATCTCCAGACACGTTTCGATGGTGATCGGAGCTAAGATCGCAGTGGGACTGATCTGTGAAAACAATCCTACTCCAGTCAGTGAGATGTGTCTGGAGAACCCCCCCCCCCCCCCCCTTAAGCAGGCGCTGGAACAGTAGTGTGGCGCCACTCAGCTGGCCCACAGGCACCTATGACTCCGTCAAGGGTTGTCTCTCTACAGAAACGTTTTTAAAGTTCTCAACAATGGTGTGCAGGCATCACCAACTGTGTTGCTGAACTTGGGGGTGTTAGAGGGCCACTTTGCCTTTTATACATGAATGTGTCAATATCGCACCTCCCCATGATCACACCTCAGGAGGGCGCGAAATTGGAGAGCTTAAAAAGGCGTAAACACCCTTTCGTGCTTCACATCACGTTCAAATCTCGTAGACTGGATTTTAGACTTTCTTGGTTCAAATGGTTCAAATGACCCTGAGCACTATGGAACTTAACTTCTGAGGTCATCAGTCCCCTAGAACTTAGAACTACTTAAACCTAACTAACCTAAGGAGATCACACACATCCATGCCCGAGGCAGGATTCGAACCTGCGACAGTAGCGGTCGCGCGGTTCCAGACTGTAGCGCCTAGAACCGCTCGGCTACTCCGGCCAGCGACTTCCTTGGTAGTTCTAATCTGTATACCAGAGCAAAAATTGTGGTTGCGCCACACTTCAAAGGCATCAACCCAATGCAGTGGTGTTGGAGCACCACGACGTCTTTAGAAGTAAGGTGAATCGTCCTTTTGATGTCCGAAATGTCAAAGGATGTCAAGAATGCTGGTCTGTTGGACATCGCACTAAAAACTGTCGTTTCCGACCGCGAAATGTGTGTGAATAAATGCTCAAAAAATAAGCGGTAGTTTCAGTGACGCCCGTTATGCCAAGTCCTAAGGCCTTTTGTGTCGATTTTGGGTGGCGGTTTCTCTGGAACGTTTTCCTCGGCAACTGAAAAGGGAATCGCGGTATTTCTGTGCTGGATGTCGTGGATCTGTCTTCCAATGCAGAGGGGTTAAGAGAAGGGATGAGATGTCGATAATTGTTGCAGGGAATTGTGGTCAAATTTGGTGCCCATGTGATATCACTAATTCATCTTAACCTCACCTGAACATCTGAGCTCTGCCCGCCCCCTTCCCTTTTTTTTTTTTTTTTTTTTTTTTTTTTTTTTTTTTTTTTTTTTTTTTTTTGAATGTGTTGACTTCTTGCTGTTTGAAGCATCGCCGATTCAGAGGGTTATATTACAGGTCGTCTTGCTTTTGTATGGGCACAGAGGAAGGTTGTAGGCATCTTTGACTGAAATTTCAAACTTCAGCGTAGCTAAGGGCAAAAACAGCGAGGTTTCAAAAAGTCACTTATCAATTGTTTTGCGCAGTTTGTTTGTGTGTGTGTTTTTGTAAGTGAGTGAGTGGGAGAGAGAGAGAGAGAGGGGGGGGGAGGGAGAGAGAGAGAGAGAGAGAGAGAGAGAGAGAGACACTGGGAAAGACAAAGAAAGGTTTTCATCCACACAGCACATCCGATCAACAGAAGACCGTTCTCTTCACATATATATCACAGATCAGCTTCCATGCCAACCGCAGATGCGTTTTGTTAGGAAGAGAAGCCCTGATACTTTATCATGTGTTAAACTCATGAGGAATGCCTTGAGACGAAGGAGTGTCTGTGTGATTTTTACATTCAGGTGGCCATCCAAGTGGATTTACGACTGGGCACATATACTGAGATGCAATCTTAAATACAAATGTACACTCCTATGACGGTGCATCAGGTGAAGATATACCACTTGAAAATACCTCTCGGCTTCGCAGGCCTCGCCTCGTGGAAGGATATCTTTAACAACGAACAGTCAGATCCACAGATAGACAAGCTTCATCACCTGACCAATTTCCTTAAATTATTTTCGGTAAGTGCAGGGAGAATTCCTTAAACATGCCGCGGTGTCTTCCTTCCCCAATTCTTACTCAATAAAACAAGTGACTTGCCACTAATGACATCGCTGTCGACGAGACGACTTCCTTGCTACGGCACTCCTCGTCTGCCACACTGAAAGAACAACAGCTTCCACCTCCTATGAAGCTCTGAAGCCTCAAACGTGTTTTACATTATTACTTAACATTGGTGTTTGGACCACGCTTTCATGTTTTATTTGTTGTGTGGCCCATTTCATGTGATCAATACTTCGAAGTTCGTCATATTCGACGCACAGGTTTTAGAGTAACCGTGATTTTGGTGTTTTTCCTTGGTTCCTAGTAACCACTGGGTAATACGTATTTAAGACTTATCTACTTGTACTTCATAACGCTCTTAGATAATAGAGTTCAACTTAACAATTGTACGCAACCTGAAACTTCATACGTTTTAAATATAAGCACCAACTATCCGAAATGTCTTAAAATAAATGTTATCCCAAATCAAAGCAATGAACACTTGCGCATTTTAAAAATAGTTTTTACAATGTGATTTGCTTCACTAGGGCAGTGCAATGAACCTGTTGCAGTAATTAAGATAGTTACACTTTGGTTTTTAATCTAGGTCATGTGTAAATATACACGTAAATCCTTTAGTGAAAGTTCCAAGACGACACCGTACTTATTGTATTTAGTCCAAACAATGTTACCAGAAAATGATTCAAAACACAGAACAACAAAAAAATGTTACATGAAAAAGCACTTGAAGCCTCATTATTCCTCTTTAAGAAGCTCTATATGCCGTGCCTCTGAATGAGTCCCGGTGGAAAGGAATTGTAAGAGAGCTCGTAGCAGGGGCAGAAGTTTAGCTACATGAACTACGGGAAGGGAACTGCTACCGAAAAGCTGACAGACGAAATTCTAGTCATGATTAGTGAACGGCATTCCAGATAAATGAGCACATCACTAAGAAATACGACGGTTGCCCAGAAAGTAATTCACCAAATTTTTTTTCTGAGCCGAAAACAATGTTACGAGTGCGAAACGTTACGTATATATTATTTGAAGTCTCCTGAGTGAGCGCGCCAAGTTTCCGTCACTTCCGACAGAAAGCGTAGCTGCAGGACAGTTTCAAATTGGCGTCTGTAGGTGATGTACGTTACAAGCAATGTGCCGTCATTGAATTTCTCTCTTCAGATAAAGAAACTGTGGGAAGCATTCTCAAATGTCTGTGCAAATTCTATGGAGCATCTACTGACGAGAGAAGTACAGTTAGTCGCTGGGCACGGAGGGTGAGGTCATCAGAAGCGGTTCGGCGGAGCTCCAGGATTTGCAGCGGTCGGGTAGCTCATCCTCAAGTGTCACACCTGACATGCTGCAGCGAGCTGATGTCATTTGCGGGGACAGATGCATTACCGCTTGGCAGTTGGCGCTGCATCTGTCAATCAGCAAAGGAATATTCAAAAGTGTGTGGAGATGGGTCCCGCGGTGTCTAACGGTGGATCATAAATCACACAGAAAAAACATTTGTCTTGATTTGTTGCAGTGCTTTGAAGCTGAGTGAGAGGCCTTCTTGTCCCAGATTGTGACAGGTGATGAAACCTGGGTTCACCATTTTGAGCCCGAAAGAAAACAACAGTCGATGGAATGACGCCATACTCCTTCCCCACGGAAGAAAAAATTCAAAGCAACTGTTTCCGCCGGTAAGGTCATGATCTCCGTGTTCTGAGACTGTGAAGGTGTGATTCTCATTGATGTGACGCCAGGAGGTGGTACCATTAATTCTGAAACATATGTCAACACATTAACAAGACGCGATTCTGGCGACTTCGGCGCCACAGCAACCCAGGAGATATTTTGGTGGAACACTATAACTCTCGGCCCCACACAAGTCTGAGGACTGCTGAACACTTCGCAAAACATGGTTGTACAGTGTTATTCCATCCACCCTACAACCCTGATCTAGCCCTCTCGGATTTCCACTTGTTTGGACCACTAAAGGATGCCACTCGTGGAAGACATTTTGAGGATGATGAGGAGGTGATTCACGCAGTCACGCACTGGCTCTGCCACCAGGACAAGGATTGGCACCGACAGGACACACAAGCTCTTGTATCATACTGGAGGAAGGCCACAGAAGGGGCTGGAGATTATGTGGAAAAGTAGGTTGTGTAGATAAAAGGTGCTTTTACGTCCCAGTCCGCACATACACATTTAGGTTTCCTGTGGTTTCCTTAAATCACTTAACCCGAATACGAGTCCATTGTCTGAAATACTGCGCTAGTTCTCATTAGGATAGGAAACTAAATTTCGATCTCACTATGAATTATTTTAAGTGTTAGTGTAGTAAGATTAGTTTCTTACAGTGATTTTTTAACCTTTGACGTTTCAGGTGAAGTCTGTTCCTCCACTTTTTGTTACATTAACAGTTATTAATCTACGTTTGTTTCGATTTGGGTGCATGACAAGCAGACAAGACGTGATTGGCTGCTCTTAAATGCTGACAAAAATAAGAGTGCAATAGCTAAGGTGCTCGTCGTAACACTGAAATTAGAGATAAAGAGAGAAGAAAATAAAAATACTTAATTTTATCCATCGTGTACATATCGACCATGATGTTCATGGCTTTATTTATAAGGCGTCTAGGTGGTTATTGAACCACATCCTCGAGACTGAACGAACTACGCCTGAGTGAAATTATACTTAAATCTGCAAACGGTTTCGAATGGAACATTGAGCTGACATGCCGTTCTACATAACAACCTAAAACCTGTGTGTGTGTGTGTGTGTGTGTGTGTGTGTGTGTGTGTGTGTGTGAGTGTGTGTGAGTGCGAGAGAGAGAGAGAGAGAGAGAGAGAGAGAGAGAGAGAGGGGGGGGGGAGGGAGGGAGAGAGAGAGATAGAGAGGGAGAGAGACATCAGACAGGTATCGGACATCTTCAGCGTTCAGCAGCTACGAGAAGTAGAAAAGTACACCAAAGTAACAGCAAAATGAAAAACTTTTTGAAGCCTGCCTGCTATTAAACAACTTAATGTGAAAAACTGGATGAACTTCGAAGCGTTTATACTGTTGGCAGCACGACCTCAGCACATTCGGCGCTTTACTCATTTATGAGATTTTTAAGGTACTGTTAGTTGTGCTAGAAGTATAAAATGATGGCTTTTTGGTATCTGAGTGACAAGAAAAAACAGGAAACAAATACTGTGAGCATTATGGGTGTTAAATTTTTAACGCTGCACAGGTAATAGCAACTCTGTCGAACGTCTCTTTATTTTAAATTTGTATTCGTGTTTGTAAATTAATAAAATTGTGAGTACCTATAATGTTGTGGCTGCCTTTATTCCTATCATTGCTACAGTTGCTGCCCTTATTTCATCTTAACCTTACACAGAAGATGTAAATGAGAAACTATCCACGTCCCTGCATCTGATCACTAGACAATCTTTGTAGGTGGAACTTCATACAGAAATGAAAAATTTTAAGGTGAAAGAAATCAATATCTGGTTTGGAGGAAGAGAGTTGTTGTTTGATGCGGACCGCCAAGTGCTCGTTAGCAGCGTTGCAGACAGCGACGGGGACGGCAGGTGCGCTTCCAGGGAGAATGCTTTAATTAACACGGCCGCTTCTACTTCCCTTCTTCACGCGCCAGTTCACGCTTTGCACCCGCATACCGCTAACAGAAACGCCACCTCTTCACCGATTCATATTTCCCGCGCGTATACAGACAACAGCTACACCATCTCCTCGTTCTGCTGCAAATGTGTGGTATGCAGCGGAAAACATGCCGGGTAATGCTTTATCTAGCAATGGTTGTGGCTTCTCTTCTCTTCTTTTTAATAATGATACAAACAGTTAGGAACACTGCTATTAACAAGTTTTGTACAGCGACTGTAGATACAAAATCTTTCAAAGGTGTGTGTTACAGCTCCAAATTTGGAGGTAGAGTCATTGAGGAAATGTGTGAGTAATTTATTAGCATTACGCTAATATGGCTAGCATAATATTCAGAAACATTAATCCTTTTATTTACGGTACATCGATAAAAATTCAGTTGGTCATTGATTGCTCATATGAACCTCGGAGCTTTGGTCAGTATTCCAACTGTCTTCCCTTATCGCTTATATTTTGTTCTCAGTTGCAGTTTTCAATTGTCTGCAAGAATCGCCTCAAGAGAAACTACTATGATTACCATGAATGTTTCGCATGCTTCTGAAACGGACTATTCGTAGGTACAAGTCAGATCTGTATAAGCGATTCTGTCCTTTGGTTAAAATCAAGCATATTTCATTTAATTTTTCACCAATCGTATGTTAACTCACAAGACTTTACAGTTCAATACGAGAGTATCAACTAAAAATGCGGGAGTAAGGAATTAAGATGAGGGTTGAACGTCTCGTTCACGAAGTAATTGGAGGTGCTGCACAATCTCGGATAAGACACGGTTGTTCTAGGAAACCGGCCGAGTACTTTTCATAGAAACTGTCCTGGTATATGACCTGATTGATTTAGAGAAATCACGATGAACAGACGGGTAATCGAATCCCTCTCTTACCGCATGTGAATCCAAGGCCTTCACCGCTACACCACCTCGCTCCGTGGTTACGGACACAGTGTGAAAGTCAATGGGAAAACGGCTTCCGGTTTAGGCACACAATGAATCTCTACGAGTTAGACGAGAAGTAGGAATAACCTAGAGTATAGCTCTAAAATATTTTGTAGTTGAACTAGTAGGTTGGTAGACGTGTTTATCTATACGCGAAATCAAAACAAACCAGTTGTTCTGTCAAAAGTTTGCTTGACTTCCTCGCGGTTACATGTGTTGACTGATGAGTGCAAGTAAGCAGGAACTTTAGCCGTTAACAGTGTTTCTACGGGGTTCGTAGGTATTTTGTAGAATGGAAAGATGACAACAAACCTAATTACCCAAAGTAAATCTAATTCTAATATTTTTATTTACTTACAGCAACGGCTAAAACGAAAGAATGTACAACAGATTTCAGACAAGCTGTCTTAGCAGTACCGAGCCAAGGCCAAACACAGTCCCCCGTTCCGAAGGTGTTTTGCATCTCACAACAGCTTGTGAGTGCTTGGGCCCAGCTTCAGAAAAAAAAGAGAGACGATAGAGAACAGTGCACGAAGTGGTCGGCACCGAAACACCACCCAAGAAGAAGATAGGATGATCCGGAGTGTGGTGTCACCGCCAGGCACCACACTTGCTAGGTGGTAGCCTTTAAATCGCCCGCGGTCCGTTAGTATACGTCGGACCCGCGTGTCGCCACTATCAGTGATTGCAGACCGAGCGCCGCCACACGGCAGGTCTAGTCTAGAGAGACTCCCTAGCACTCGCCCCAGTTGTACAACCGACTTTGCTAGCGATGGTTCACTGACTGCAGACGCTCTCATTTGCCCAGGCGACAGTTTAGCATAGTCTTCAGCTACGTCATTTGCTACGACCTAGAAAGGCACCATATTCAGTAATTAGAATGAATTCTGTGAATCATGTGCCGTCAAGAGCGACGTTCATCATTAATGGATTAAAGTTAAGTATCAAACTAGCTACATCCACTTTCTGAATTCTAAGTCCTTGTCATGTTCCAGACCTCACGTCAGTATAGTCCTTCCCTCTTCACGCCAGACTGCGTGAGCTAGAACGCGTGCATTTCGGCCTCCTCTAGTAACACGGTGTGATAAAAAAAAAAAAAAAAAAAAAAAAAAAAAAAAAAAAAGGAACTGCGAGGACAACAAGTGGTGATCTACAGATAAAATACGGAGCGAAGGTCCGTCTTTCGACAGTCACAAGTTGCTTAGAAGCAGTAGATCTGAATTGCAGGTGACTTCCTCAAAAATCTATGATAAGTCTGAAAAATAGGGAGGTCAGACTACAGTTTTCTGGAGGATTAAAACTGTGTGCCGGACCAGGAGTCGAACCCAGGATATGTGTAAGGAAGTTTAACTTCAGCACACACTCCGCTGCGGAGTGAAAAATTCATTCCATATCAGATTTCATACACCCGCAGCAGACGGTGTCGTGCTGGCGTCGTTGACCCTAGGTGGAGGAGCTCACTCAAAAAACATGTAGCAGTGTGTGGGGGTGCTCTTGTGCTGTAACCACTTCCAAATGGCGCTGCATCTGGTGCTGACGCAGCATGGCCAGCCAAGCACATGAAGTACTAGCAAGCAGTACAGACTGTGAAACAAGGGCAACTCAGAGACGCCCAGAAGTCGGGTGATGTCACGCTGCGAGAGCCACCAGCCGGTTGGCGCCAGTTCTCGTCCCAGTAACGTCACTCCTAAGAAGCGCCCCATACACCAGCGGCTAGTGGTGGCGGCGGCTAGTTGAAGTCGAGATAGGATGAGCCACATCAGGCCGACGGCTGGCGTGGAGTAGTTCTCAGCGTAGGCAGCAGGCGACGATAGACACAGCTAGGTCTGTATGGTTCGCATTTATATTTGCTCGACTTCGTTTCATTATGAAAAGACGCCACTTCCGGTCAAGTAGAGAGGTCGAAGCAGCGTGACAAGAGGTAACCCAGTGTTCCACTGCAGTGAGCTGGTGACTTGCGTCATGTCATCTCGTTACTACTGTGGCCCTGCCAGCGGAATTTCGGCCACAGCATGGTGGCTCGACAGGTTAAAGGTACTTTTTTATATTTTGAGCTTTGTATACACCAATACAGACAGTCCAAACTTACTGAGAAATTTGAAACAAAGTTCAGGGACATGGAGAATAGCACATAACTAAATACATTGGTCTCCTAAGTCAACAGAGAAATTTCTAATACAGTGAAATAAACGCCTATGTGGTACACGAAAGTAACTTTTTAATCCTGAATTATGGTTCTGCCATCTATAATATCAAGGCCAGACACATCATCTAACCAGTGCCTTATTTCGACTCCAGGGAGATCCAGAAAATCAACCGTATCTTCTTTGGCTGCCCTTGGTAGAGAAGGGAATCAAACTGGCTACTTAAGGAGGTGCTCCACATGAATAAAGAACTTACTTCGAATGTGCTGATACTCTTAACTACAATGAATATAGATATTTACTTGTAAGTTGCTTGTGGAATCTCTTTTCAAAGCTGGGATTAAATTGTACCTCTTAAGTTCGGGTTTGTGTGTGTGTGTGTGTGTGTGTGTGTGTGTGTGTGTGTGTGTGTGTGTGAGTGGGTGCATGCGTGCATGTGTATGCGCGTGCATCTATACAGGGAGATTCAGCTGCCACAACCTATGGGTTTTATGAAACCCCAAGCGCCTTCAAATACCACACGGAAGATTATACTCTCTCTCGCTACATGCAAACTATTAGTCTACAGAAAAATAAACATGACCTTTTTGTAGGAAATTTAATGTAGTCAAATTTTGCAATGGGATGCCTTTTCACTAGAGGCCGTAGTTCTAGAATTATCCAAGTCAGCCAAAATGTAGCCCAGTACAAAGTGTAATTATATTACATTTCCTGCAAAATGGGTTATATTCGTTTTTTTTTTTTTTAAGACAAACACTTTGCACGTAGCCAGAGACGGAATACGAAAATCTCATATGTGATTTTTGAAGAAATCGTGGGTTGCATAAAATAAAAATCATAGGTAGGGACAGTCGAATCACCCTGTATAGATGCACACACACACACACACACACACATATATATATATATATATATATATATATATATATATATATATATATATATATAAACTCGAACTTAAGAGCTACAATTTAACCACAGCTTTGAAAAGATATTCCACAAGCAATTTACAAATAAATATCTATATTCATTGTAGTTAAGAATATTAGCACATTCGAAGAAGTTCTTGATTCATCTGGAGCAGCTCCTTAAATAGCCAGTTTGATTCCCGTCTTTATCAAGGTCAGCCAAAGAAGATGCGGTTGATATTGTGGATCTCCCTAGAGTCGAAATAAGGCGCTGGTAAGATGTTGTGTCTGGTCTTGATATTCTAGATGGCAGAACCGTAATTCAGGATTAAAAAGTTACTTTCGTGTACCGCATAATGCACAAGTTCGCCCACCTGGTCCTTCAAGAAACAGCACAGGCGTTACTTGTTAGAACAGACCGACTGTATGTTTCAAAACAGAAAACTTGCCAAGTTGTTATTATTCATTATTCTGTGTGGGATTAATGGAATGTGCCTCGATCACTCTCGCAAAAAGATTTTTTAAATCTTTCGTGACTGCCCCCTACTGAGCGATACTGACGATGGACATACACATTCCTCATAAATCGTCAGTAAGATTTGCATTAACAAATAACACTGGTCGGAAAGAGATCGCACACTCAGGGTTGTAGGGATCAGTACATCATAGTATAAGTTCAAATGGCTCTGAGCACTATGGGACTTAACATCTGAGGTCATCAGTCCCCTAGAACTTAGAACTACTTAAACCTAACTAACCTAAGGACATCACACACATCCATGTCCGAGGCAGGTTTCGAACCTGCGAACGTAGCGGTCGTGCGGTTCGGGACTGAAGCGCCTAGAACCACTCGCCCACCGCGGCCGGCATAGCATAAGTCTCTGGGCTTTCGCACCACTGCGTTCACTGGTTGAGACTTACTTGCAATTCCTCCGGGACTTCATGCGTCCGACGTTGGCTGCTGTTGGGCAGGACGAACCGCGGTGCCAGCCGAGTCCGTGGAGGCTGCGTTGCAGGCGCTGGCGCAAGAGCAGGTGCACAGGCCAGCTGAGGCGGAGCATGTGGAACTGGGCGGGAATAACACGGCGGCAGTGCCACCCAGCAAGTAGCAGGCGGGGTGCTTGGCAGTGGCTCCGATAAACAACACTGCAGCGGCATAAAAGCGGAAGCACAAGAATTGGAGGAGAGGTAGCAGCACGTCTTGTGTATGAGGCACCGTTTCCCAACGGCAGTACCTTTTCCATGGTCATATTATAATACGCCATATTATCGTTAATACGCTCCCGCTTAAGAAATTCAGTGCATGTTTTCCCGTGGCCAGGTAGGGGCTCCAAGAGTAGACACATTAATGAGCACCCTCGAAACTGCCTTCAGTCATGTTGTGCAGGCCTGTTCATTTTGCACATCGTACAACCGTGGGAGACTATTTCTGGCTGTGGCCATATCTAAGGCACTGCACGACGTTCTCAGTGGTCTACAGTGCAACTTGTATTCATAATTTCGGCCACTGTCAGATGATGATGATGATGATGTTTGGTTTGTGGAGCGCTCAACTGCGCCGTTATCAGCATCCATACAAATTCCCAACCTTTGCACAGTCCAATCTCGCCACTTTCATGAATGATGGCGAAATAATGAGGACATCACAAACACCCAGTCATCTCGAGGTAGGTGAAAATCCCTGACCCAGCTGGGAATCGCACCCGGGACCCCGTGCTCTGGAACCGAGAATGCGACCGCGAGACCACGAGCTGCGGACCCCACTGACAGAAGTTAATAACCAGCGAAAGCAATTTTAACTGACTGAAACGGGATATGCAACATGGTCAGAAAGAGTGCGTAAAGCTTGTAAAGATGTTGTGGGGCAGGTTTTGCTGAGAAATGATTGTTACGAAAAAAATTCGATACGTTGCGCCGATCCCGAGTTAATTAGCACTGAAGTTAGCCAGTCAGGCTACTGCCACAGAAAATTCAAGCAACCCGCCAGAGATGGTGTCGCTAGAAGTGTTCTTCATTTGGTTCAAATGGTTCAAATGGCTCTGAGCACTATGGGACTCAACTGCTGAGGTCATTAGTCCCCTAGAACTTAGAACTAGTTAAACCTAACTAACCTAAGGACATCACAAACATCCATGCCCGAGGCAGGATTCGAACCTGCGACCGTAGCGGTCTTGCGGTTCCAGACTGCAGCGCCTTTAACCGCACGGCCACTTCGGCCGGCCTCTTCATTTGGTTAGCTACAACCGAACACGAGCCAGCCGCGGTGGCCGTGCGGTTCTAGGCACTGCAGTCCGGAACCACACGACTGCTACGGTCGCAGGTTCGAATCCTACCTCGGACATGGATGTGTGTGATGTCCTTAGGTTAGTTAGGTTTAAGTAGTTCTAAGTTCTAGCGGACTGATGACCTCAGATGTTAAGTCCCATAGTGCTCAGAGCTATTTGAACATTTTGAACCGAACACGAGAACGATTCAAAAATTGGATACTGGATGGTAGTAAGGATAGTATCTGTGCGAAAGGCTGAGCAATCACGTGCGCCATCATCTACGCTATGAGAACAACTGAGACTAGTTGTATGTGGCAGGCCGCAACCACCTCGTTGGCCAACTTCAATGCTAATTAACTCAGTTATTTCTCAGCACAACCTATCTTCCACACCCTTGCGAGCTTTTCGGATTGTTTCTGACCATCCTGTACTTAACTTCTCTGTGTCTCGGATCCTTCCAAGGTATGTGAATATCAAGAATTTTCACCTCTGAAGCCAGTTCCTCCGCAAGTTCTTCGTCGGTGATGTTAAGTCTCGTATCAATGATGACAAAGAAACGGGGTACATAAAATTTCACTGGCTTGTGGCTTGCAATAGCTGCAAACTGCTCGCCCACTGAGTCGATTTGAACTCAGGCTGCACTTCTTGGATCTATTTACAATGGTATCCATCACGGACATAGCCTCATGTATTAGTAGCCCACTGACATTGGGTGCTGTCGACCAACGCTACGTTCAGAATCGTTCAGAGCCTGACACGTATCTTTGGCGTATATAAGAAATGCACCACAGTCGACCAGTCCGTACTAGTAGCTGCGGTGTCGACCACTGTCTCAATCATTTTGTCTGTTCACCCGGTATGCTGCTTTGCTGTCTCGTGGGTACTATCTGGAGTGGCTACACTGACGTCAACATCGATTTTCAGCTCGTCCTGTTGGGTTCCCCTTCACATTCTACGGCAATCGGCGCTCCATTTTGTGTTCGTTATGATCGGACTTACTGTTGACCATGACACATTTCCCTTTATTAATAGCTTTAAATGCCTTCTTTTATTTCTTTATTTTGGTTTTGGGTTACAAGGACCATACAGCCAAATACTGTTAAAAAGAACCAAAGAAACGTAATCTCAAAAAAGCAGAATAGCACTAAACGACGAAGTTAGCATACAAACACACTCTTGAAATAAAATGAAAGCGCAATTAGACAAACACCAGAGAGCCGATGGCAGTGATGACAATGACATGTGAGCAGAATTACAAATAGCACTATACAGCAACATTATGATAAAAATATGCATGCTCTTATAGAAAAGATAAAACATTAAAGGGCAAACCCCGTACACCATATAATAAGTACAACAATAGCTGAAGAATAGTACTGGAAAAACCCCCCATAAGCATGTGAGAAATATAACATACAGGTAGACATATTTAAAATAAAATAAAAACCCCAAAAGACAAACACAACACAACCAACGATATGTACAATAGTGCCAGTGGAACAGCGACATAAGATACACATGAGAACAACAATAAAAATGTAATCTAGAAATAGAGGTCCATACGCAAATTAAAACACAATATTTCGGGCTGATGCCATTTGAAAATGAAGACCTCGGTGGCTTTAAAATAGTCTGTGAGCAAGTTATATTTATCAAAACGGAGGAGTAAAACAGGAACACTGGTAGGGAGGGGATAACCTCTCGCTACCAATTTCTCATACAAATCTGATTGTGCAGTTGTGTACCTGGGACATGCCAATATGTTGTGGTTATGATCCGCTACTGCCGTTGTATCCTTACTGCAGTGTCCATACGTGACAGTCTTCAACCGATACTGGTGCGCGGTGTAACACCCAGGTCCCAACCTCATGCGAATGATAGAAGTCACATGACCGAGGCCAACCATGGTCGAGAAGAGATGGTCGGTTTTAAGGCCGCTACGGTCGCAGGTTGGAATCCTGCCTCGGACATGGATGTTTGTGGTGTCCTTAGGTTAGTTAGGTTTAAGTAGTTGTAAGTTATAGGAGACTCATGACCTCAGAAGTAAGTCCCATAGTGCTCAGAGCCATTTGAACCTTAGCAACACTTACTTCACTCAAATTCTATACCGCACGCATCTCGTGGTCGTGCGGTAGCGTTCTCGCTTCCCACGCTCGGGTTCCCGGGTTCGATTCCCGGCGGGGTCAGGGATTTTCTCTGCCTCGTGATGGCTGGGTGTTGTGTGATGTCCTTAGGTTAGTTAGGTTTAAGTAGTTCTAAGTTCTAGGGGACTGATGATCATAGATGTTAAGTCCCATAGTGCTCAGAGCCATTTTTGAAATTCTATACCTCCATTTAAAATCAACAAATTTAAAATGTGTGTACCGTACATACTGTTCGTAAATATTTTAACCTACCTGTATTGCAGTGCTTCGTAACCTTTCTGGAGCCATTGGTTCCAAGTGCAATCAGATATTAGCTAGTATGACGAAAGATAGATGACATTCAGTTTTTACAGACATTATATTAAATCAAAAACTAACGAGGCAATGAGACAATTGATACTGATTATTTTTTGGACTGCAGCCATTGTATGCTGAGAAAATGTACCAGGTCGCGAGTGATGTTCGTCTCCGTTCGGAAGTCGGACAGCATGTAGGCCACTGGGGCTGGAGTGAAGATAGACTAAATGAAAACTGAAACAGGAGAGTTGTGTGTCCTGTAGAACGAAACAGATGGGTCCATTTCTCGTAGCTGTGAACTAGTAAAGCAGTTCTGGACAGTCGTCGTCCATGAGGTTAAAATGCCTTTTTAAACATGCTGTGTGAACACACCTTTCTCTTATCCACTTTCAGGTCTACTCGTTTCTTCGGTACTGCGCTCGAATGGTTCTGCGCAACTCCACTGTCTTTGTTATTTACATCTGTCCCTGCACTGACATCTTCCAGCCCTGTATTGCCCCGATTGACACAAAACACATTCAAAGCGTCAGATATAATGGTACCCGTCGCTGGTAGCACATTGTCCTGTGCGAGTTCGTTTGTTACCTGTCCTCTGTGACAGTTTATCTGACGCCGGTAGCTCTAAAGCGTAAAAACCCGTCACACGTTCACACTATTTCCTTAGTGTATTAAAATGACATTGCGTTTTCACCTTTTTAGTTTATACATGAAATATATTCGCAATTTGTGAATAAGATCATACGTATTCTGTACCATTTACTAGAAACACATGAAATTTTGTTCCGGTCTTGGGACACGCACCCGGGTTTCCTGCTTATTGAGAGCGGTCACCTTAATGACTTTGGCTATCCGAAGACGCCGCCAGGACCGACCCAAACTTCCATATGTTTTTGGGCCGGCCACTGAAGCGTGACAGGATATCCGACGTGGTTAAGACGACCGCTCGCAATAAGCGGGTTCGAGTCCCGGTCCGGCACAAAGTTTCATATGTTTCTAGTTGATGCACAGGGCCACTGTAAAATAGACATTTCGATAACTGACATAGTTTATTCCATCCCCCTAGTGATGCCCCACTGAAAACCGCAAAAACAACCACTTGCAGTAAGCCGGAGCGCTATCTCTGCTACGATGTTTACGTGACGGGGCGTAGGCACAGATTGTGATTACAGGTTGTGAGGTCTGCAAGCCAAGGTGACACTGGATACCCGCCATCGTGCCTCCCTGTGTCTACTAAGTTTGTTCACTACCCGACTAGCAAACTGAAGGACCTAGAATCCAATTAGAGTAGTGCTGTAGGCTGCAAGCAAATCATGCTCTATAAATAATTTAACTGAAAATGCAGCCGACAACCATAGAACTCAAACCTTGAGCATCAGTGATGTAGAAAAATAAGTTAGTGTAGTTATTGGCTCCTCTGTTCCACTATCTAGTAACGTGACAAAGGAAGGAAAAGGCTGTCGCCAAAGAAATAGGCCATCCGTTAATGGGAGCAAAGATTGCACAGCGAATGATTAAAAAAGGTTCAATGAAATCCGATGACATTACTTAGCGTTTATTAAAATCGCTAGTAGATATAGGTCCTAGAAGGTAGTTACATAGATTTCCTGAAATGCTCTTTCATCACTAAGACCATAGAATATATGGGAAAATAAAAAGGAGACACAAAGTGGTTTATCATCCCTTTGACGCCGGGGTACTTAGAGACAGAGCAATAGCTGGTTCAAAAATGGCTCTGAGCACTATGGGACTTAACAGCTGAGGTCATCAGTCCCCTATAACTTACAACTACTTAAAACTAACAAACCTAAGGACATCACACACATCCATGCCCGACGCAGGATTCGAACCTGCGACCGTAGCGGTCGCGCGGTTCCAGACTGAAGCACCTAGAACCGCTCGGCCACTCCAGCCGGCTGCAATAGCTGGGTTGAGGTAAAGATTCAGAATTGTTGTAATAAATTCATGCTGGAATAGCTTGCTTGACATTGAAGTAGTTATTCAGGAGAAAATTTTAAGATGCAAACATAAGATTGTATGAAATAGATTACTGGGAACGGCTGTTGTCATAAATGTGAAGTCGGAAAGCTTAACACAAGTGAAGGAGAGATGTACAATGACGTAAGGCAAATTGAAGACTGATAACTGTCAAAAGAAAGAAGGAAAACGACATCAAAGGAATCGCCTTCATCAGTAATTCTAGAACAATAAAGGGAAAATTGTTATATTGTTACTAATCTATCGTAAATTTTAGTACTTCATATTTTCTACAAGGGAAGTCATAATTTATTATTTATACTATAGTAAATGAAATGAAATGGTCGTATGGCCTTTACTGGCCGCGATCTCCCCTTGTTTTTGCAAATATTTTAGTTGACGCCACTTCGGAGACTTGCGTGTCAATGATGATGAAGGACACAACACCCAGTCCCCTCCCGGGAATCGAACCCGGGCTCCATTGGATGATAGGCGGTAACGCTATCGCTGCGCTACGGAGGCGGACTATGCACCACTTAATAACAGTTATAACGTCTCCAGTGGTATGTCACACGCATAATAAGTACAAAATGTCCTATTTTACGCCCTTTACTGACAATATAGGACTGGCGGGAACTGCGAATTGGTACCAATGCCGATCGTAAATTTTACGAGGGTTTATTAAACTAGGGTTAAGGCGAAGAGAATAAAATAACGGGTCAAGTAATTCCCACTATTCTACTCTTTTAACTTCTAAGTTGTTGATTGAATTTACAGGTCGATGGCTTAATGTTTTGTCATGTGTTTTGCAGCAGGGCCATCGGTGATTCGTCGGATGTAGAGAGATAACGCATTCGTTTACTTCTCTAATAAATAGTGTTTTCTTTAGAATTAAAAAAAGGAAAAGATTACTTCGATAAACTATTTTGAGTTTCACATGTACATATCTTGGCAAAATACGATTACGGAAAGTTTGTTCAGCACTATAGACGAATCATCTGCACGATGTTTGCACGTCCAAAATTTCAGCCACGCTCAGCCACACTTGTGTACAGCGTGTGTTTCAGTCGACTAATGGCGGTAATTTATATAACTACAGTAAACACGAAACAAAAATATGCCTTCCGCTACGTCGCTTTCGAGGAAAGTGCTTGAAGAAATTTATGACATCCTCCATCCGAGGCAAATAGTAACTGAGTAAACCCCTACACACGGTGGCTCGTAATAAGGAGCCTGGCGAAAGTTCAGCATAAGCTGGACAACAAACACAGAAGGCGCTTTGAAGCTGTGTGCTTAGATGTGTTTCTGCGTGCAAAACAGACACAAGAAAAGCGATATTTATAGTGACTAGGAGAGCTGCCCAGAGCAGCGAATACTTATGACATCTCTGAAGGACGAAATCCATGTTTTCGAACTGAAAATACACGGAAATGCAGGAGATGTGCGACATTTGACACGTAACGGACGTCGGCCACTGGTCAAAAGCTGACCGCCATAAGTAAGACAAAAAACTGGTATTTTGGAATTAGAAAACTTGGCGTAATATTGAAGTAGGCTACTGTGAGAGTCTGTTAAGTTACGATTCTCCTGTTACGGTTGTCAAATGCCTGGAGAAGAAAAGCTGGTGTCTGTTAATGTTACAAAGAAGGGAGCTGAAGATTTTTCTGTAGTGGTTTTTGTACTCCAGCGCAAATGCACTTTACCGCTGCAGAGGCTGAAGTGCTATGTGACTAACAAGGAAACATTTCAACTTGTAAATAAACGATCTTGATGGAGCTTGGTGACTATGTAGAGGGGTCAAAATACTGCAATACGTATTTTTTCGCTTTGGTCCAGTTTCACTTTCAAGGAGTAAAACACACCCCGAAATATAATTTGGCATATTACGTTTATAAGAAATATCTTCGAAACAATGATATATAAGAACTGTGTTTCATATAAACGCTGAAATATGACTAACATTCTTGAAAACTGTATAAACAGCTTTTGCAATAACTTGAAATTTTGCAAAGTACCTACCTATTAATTTTGAAAAATGAAAATTTTTGTTACAACATAGACTAAAGACGCTTTCACGTCACATCTAGCCACGTGTAATAAAGCTGGTTTCTGAAACACCATTTTTGGAAAATAAGCTGTACACAATGGGCTGTCAGAATGTTTTGAACATTCCTCATTAAAATAGCTAAACTTTCATTATTAATCTAATTATTTATTTTATGTACTGTTTTATGTTTCAAATTGTTATTTAACGCTTTAAATTCATGTTTTTGTTGTTAATTTACCGTTTCACATATGCGAATTTAGTTAACTGAAAATAATAAATAACTCATTATTTTGGTACAAAATAAACTAATCAACAAAAAATATGAATTTGCAACGTAAAATAACAGTTTAAAACATAAAACAAAAATACATGAAACAAATAGCTAGAATAATAATGAAAGTTTAGATATTTTTCTTAGATGTGTCGGAAGTACTGTGACAGCCCGTTGCATACAGCTTATTTTACAAAAATGGTATTTCAGAAACACGTTTTATTACAGATGGCTGGACGTGGCGTGAAAGCTTCTTTAGATTATGTTGTAACGAAAGTTTCCATTTTTCAAAACTAATTAATGGTGGTGCTGTATTTTACAAAATTTCGATTATTGCAAAATTTGAATATAAAGTTTTCAAGACATTTAATTACATTTCAGTTTACATGTGAAACATTTTTTTGTATATATCATGATTTTGAAGATATTCCTTCTAAACTTAGCATACCAAATTAGCTTTCTGGTTGTGTTTCACCCCTTAAAAGTGAAACTGGGAAACAACGAAAAAATACGTATTGCATTATTTTGAGCACTCTACATAGTCGCCAAGTTTCACCAGTATTGTTGATTTACATCTGGGAATGTTCCCTTGTAAGTATGGGTAGCTAGAGAGTAGGTATGGGTCTGATTCTACCAGTTATAAGACACATGGTATGTCGACAAGTTTTTTGTAAAGTACTATTCATCCAAACAGGGGAGCAATATTCCGCAATAGGGTGAACCAAACCCAGAGATGAAGTACAGAGTGTCGCTGCAAAGGATCCCCATGACGTGCCACAGAGTTTTTGGTGGATGATATTTCGTGTTTGATTTTGGGAGGTTTTCTTAATAGATGTTGTTTGTAACTTGAAACGTCCCCTTTGAACAATTTATACACGACTGTGCTTAACCTGACACACAATATTTTTAGCGCAACGCAATCTGACTATCAAAGATCCCTGCAAGAGAATGTCCCTGAGTAACATTAAACTATACCTTTCAGAAATCACTTACCTCACAAAAATCTTCATTACTCGAACTACTGCAATGCCGCGAGCGCCACTACTGCCAGCTAAATAAAAGATTCAAACTACGGAAGGCACTAACTACTGATAGGGATAGTTAGCAAATGAAAGATATTAATAGAGAACAAACAATGTATTTACCTTAATATCATCATATATCTAGCAGTTCATGACAAATTACAAAACTCCGCCATCTCTCTCCCCACATCCACCACTGCTGGCGGCTCACCTCCAACTGCGCAACGCTACGCGCTGTTCGCATCCAGCTGCCGCTGCCCAACACTACAATGGCAGACAACAATGCAAACTAGACACAGACTGCACACAGCACAGCCAGTGATTTTTATACAGAGGTGGCGTTACCAATAAAAAAACCTAAACAGCCTACTTACAAACTGACCGTTCTGTCAAGCGTGACCCCTAGATATTTCGGCTTTCTGTTATGTCTGAGTAACCTTTCTTTAAATTAGACCCACGCGTGGTAGCCGCGCGGTCTTAGGCGTCTTGTCACGGTCCGCGTGGCTCCTCCCGTCGGAGGTTCGAGTCCTCCCTCAGGCATGGGTGTATGTGTTGTCCTTAGCGTATGTTAGTTTAAGTTAGATTAAGTAGTGCGTAAGCTTAGGGACCGATGACCTCAGCAGTTTGGTACCATAAGACCGTACCACAAATTTCCAAATATTTTTCAGATTAGACCCCAGCCGGAAATCGAACCCTTGCCCCCGTGCCTGACATTCCAACGCGCTGACCGTTCAGCTAATGGGGCGGACTGCCAGCTGTTATAAGATCAATCCGATCGGAATCAGCAAGCGTGCGCTCCACTCAGCGCCATGAAGTCTCTCTCCACCCATGGCAGGATCACAAATGTTGGAAATTATATTCTTCGAAACCTAATTCCCCACTTTTTAGAAAACTCCTCGTGGAATGGATAACTCAATGTCACTGCCATCGCGATCGCCGAAATCTTGCTTTTTTTATGTGAGTACAGTAGAATACTGCAGAATTTTCCCATTCTTGGCTTACAGATCGCATCTTAACATGGAAGAGGTTGGCACCGGCGGCTAGAGACGTTATACTGATTATCGATCCTTTCACTTAGAGGCACTGTGGTGGGTAGACTCTTTTAATTGGATAACAAAATCGGGAGAGTAAGGCTACGAATTTTCTCACGATGGCTGAGCAGTGCCGCTGTGGGTCGAACTCAAATCTGCGTAGAGGGAATTGAATTCCTCATGCTCAGTCGTACACTAGAGACATGCAGTGGCTTAGCAGCAGGCTGCCTTCAGAGGGGAAAACTGGATTTGCCAACAACGCACGGAGTACGGACTTGCGTAACCAACTTTCGCAAACTACAGTGCCCCGGGAATACAAGTCCCTTCTCTAGAGCCTGTGTGCCTGACCTCCTATGGTAAAGTCAGACCACAGGACAAAGACCGAGGCTGACTCGTTGCTAACAAGATAATGTGAAGCCTTCTTCCTGAGTAAACATGCCATGCACTCTCCTCAAAAACAGCCAAGAAATAAACAGAAAAATAATCAAACGTCACACAGTGATATGTGATTATAATGTTACACCACAGCATCATCCGTCTTTTTGAAAAGAATAAAACTCATGTTGTAGTAATACTCGCTTGACACTTGGTTTTTGCATTAACAAATTAACAACTCAAAAAAGCTCTGGAACCCAAAAATACGAAGCTCTCAGCAGTCTTTCGTCAAAATAACAATCAATATTGCAAAGCGATATTGCCTGTTTGATTAAAATGACGACATAATGTGATGATAACGACTGCAACTGCTAATTAGTATATATATAATGTGTTAGAAAACTTTAAATATAAAATGGGGAATCTCAGTCCCATTTGACGCAAATAAAATGATTACAAAGCTGTCTCATACCTTGGGTTAAGACTGCAGGCTTACTTCTCGGAGCATGTTTTTAGCTTGATCATATAAATAAAATTCTATATAATATTTTAACAAATATGCAGCTACGAAAGGTGAGCAATTTTCTTAAAAATGAAATTTTAACTTAGAAACGAATGTTATTTTTAGAAACAGATCAGATATTGAAATAATTATGTTCCTCAGTGGGACGCCATAGAATAGAACGCTGGTCTTGACTTGTGTCAGATGCTCAGAACGAAATGGTTGAGTGTACCAATCAGTCAGTATTACTACTACTAAAGTATGCCACTTTGATCTTGAGAAATGATTCAATAATTAAAAGAACAATCACAGAAATATTTAATTTGTTACTTCCTTATTTGGCCAGACACATATGTTAATGAATCCTTAATATGTAAATTGTAATGACTGTGAGCAATAATTTCTTCAGCAGAAACAAATGCATGTGCGTGGTATTTACGTATAAAATTAATTCAGTGTACAGTATTATTCAGTTTTTTGTGGTGGTCAAGAAGACTGAAAACCGATCAGTTATGACGTATGTGCAAATGAGTTTTTGTGAATTAACAAAGTACAGTCTTCCTGAGATAAAGTCAATCTACATTATTTCGTCTCATTGAGAATTCCCTTTACTGAAGGAGCGAGGGCTGCTGTGGGTCTGTTTGCTGACTGACAGTACTGGCAGTAGTTAGGGAGGCATTCATGTCGAGCCACAAAAGGCACATGCATGCGGTACCCTTTAGAGGATTAGCGCGTGCAGCTTTCGGCCACCTTCAGTGAAAAGGCCTGCTTACGGCCAGAACCGCTTGTCACATTTGCCTAAAGACACAGCTGTCGCTCTATCAGACGCATGCTCCAGTTAGCAAATACAGTATTTGTACGTATCATAACAGCCCCACATGTAGACTGTAACATACTAATTGCTCTATGATTATTTAATACATTGTATTTGAATGTAGAACCGTGTCAACTATAAAGAAACAATGTATCATGTACTGTTAAATCACATACAAATCAAACCATGGCACAGTAAGAAAAATGACCCCCACGACAAATATCTAGTACAAAGAAACTAATAGATTATATTAAAAGAAACCAAAACTCGATCACCAAAGATTCTTATATTTAAAACATATCAGGTGCACTCACTTATAAGTTTGTCCACGTGATCAATTTAGTGGGATTCATTGTCTTGACTCCCAGCGGAGGTTCGAGTTCTCCCTCGGGTATGGGTGTGTATGTTGTACTTAGCATAAGTTCGTTTAATTTAGTTTAAGTAGTATGTAAGTCTAGGGACCGATGATCTATGCAGTTTGGTCCCTTAGGAATTCACACACATTTGAACATTTTGAACATTGTCTTGACTACAAGCTCGGCATTGGTGAGGTAATCCAAGATGCACAGCACTTACTAAAAAATTCGGCTGTAGGATCCAGAGAGGTGATATACACGAAAATAAAATTTCCAACACAAATATCGTCAAGCTCGTTCAGTGCCCCATTGGCTAAAGATAACGACTGACAAATTATTGTATCATATCGAAAATTACCCCGGGGCGTTATTCCCAGCTGGCAGCGGGCCAATTCTCTCAAAATCATCGGAAGAGTGTACCACAACCAGGCAGAACATAAAAAACAAGAATCCTCCTCATGTCATTGACATTAAGTCAACCCTCACGTGGTAGATGCACATTGTTTCCCACAATAAAAAAAAATCTGCTATATCACAAACATATTATACACCACGTACGAACCAGATGACACTGGAAAGATGAATCACAGTAAGCACCATTAAAACATTATTTCCTTTGAGCAATGATATATTACTCTATGATTACCTTACGCAGACCTTGACGCCACTGTAAGAGAACAACAAAAGCACATTCTGTGGGCCCTTGCCAATGGTTCTCGGTGACTGTAGCTGCAAATATTCATCTAGAACATTCGTATAACACGTATTACGTCCATGCAAATTAACGATTCTTAGCCGATGTGAACGTGAACTTAAATACTGTGTGCCCTCGGCCACACTCAACCAAAACATTGCGATGTGAATCTATTTCCAATGCCCTGCGGACGTATACTATTAAATTTAACCTTATCAACCACCCAAAAGAAACACTAATTTACAAAACACTAATGGCCACAACATACTAAACATGAAAAAGTGACACAAAAAAAATTACAAGAAAATATATAGGCCAAACACAAATAAAAATTAAAACAATCCTGCTGTGCAAAACTGCTCATTTTTGTGACGCATATTGATTGCCGTGTGGAGCTGGATTTATCTATTCTATTATCTCCACCGCTCCGTTTTCTCGTTCTCTTGGCTGCCCTCGCAGACCAGTCGCCCATCGATCTCTCTCCTCATAAAGTCTGGGCCTCGGATTATGCCAATTTGTTTGCAGATTCTGAAACTGCCTTCCATTGCTGCTCTCTTCTACATTTCCATTCGGGCACACATGTTCCTATGAGTTTCCGCGTTGGTCCCTATCTGATGTAACACCCACACTCTTTTCACACATACTCATAAAGATCAATTAAAACTGATTTGAATGCCTGCAGATAATTCTTCTCAATGCAAATAAAGGATCTCTTATGCTCTGACGGCATTGTGTTTATGAATAACTGAATCAGTTCACCACTTATGTGTGGGTAATCAGGGTGTTGATTCTATTTTAAAATCTAGTCGAATTATGTTGCGCGCGATTGAAATCGTGTTGCTATCAGTCTCGGAGATCTTATGATGCTATGGCACATCCTATTTTGCTCTGCATCAGACCAATAGAATTTCTTAGTTTCTTACAGAAATTCTTCGAATGTTGCGCAGTTTTTATCACTGGCAATACCTTTGTAACTGCTTGATCATTCATGTGGCTACTAATGAAATGTAATTTTCTGTAGATGGGCTAGGATTTTGATAGGCTATCCTTAAATCATGCTATCCTCGTTTCGATATGTAAATCTTCGCTTTTCAGCAAGGAAAAGTGTTTATCACCAACGTTACATTTACTTGCATGTCTGAAAGAACTGACACTATTGACGATCCACAGCTGTACGAAATAATCCGAAAATTATTCACTGACTGCGAATTCTTTGACATGAGCAGTCGCATTACACATTCCAGCTATCTGTGCACGCACCTCGGACCAACTGAAACCTCCATATGCCACATTGTCTACATCCTCACACCATAGTCCACTATACTTCTCACACAATGCTCTCCAACACCATTAATTGGATTCCCGCAAAGGGAGAATGGAATTACATGGACTCCAAACCACTATTGTTACGGTCATACACCCACGATCAGATGATGAATATAATGGCCTATACCATATGAATGCAGAAAAGTGACATGTTGAGATTTGGCTCAATCGGGGAGCGTGCAAGGATAGTCGAAGCAGTTTAGGTGATCTCTTTTTATAATCAGGAAATGCGGATGCGAATCCCGGTCCGGCGCAAATTTTCAGACGTAAGTAATCTACATCTACATCTACATCCATACTCCGCAAGCCACCTGACGGTGTGTGGCGGAGGTAGTATGTCAATACCTAATACATCTGATGTCAAAGAATTCACACTCACCTAATAAATTTAGAACTAGTCAATAATGTCTGTTGTTCTAAACATGCAAGTAAAATGTTAAAAGCCTAGACAGGCAAATGAAGATAACAACAACGGCCTCGATTTATCGTAGTCTCATTTTCCCTGTTCAGGAATCCAATTAATAATTTTGGCAAGAATTAGATGATGAATATAGTGCAGTACGGCATAAGAATATCGACAATGTAGCATATGGGTTGGTCCGGCGACTGTGCGTGGATAGCTAAAGTGCTTAAGGCAACCGCTCGTGATGAGAGTAAAACCCGGGTTTGAGTTCAGGCCCGGCACAGATTTTCAGATGGCACTAAAAGGTGGTACATCTATACTTAACTCAGCTGATGTCAAAGTATTTGCAGTCAGCGAATAAATTTCGAAATAGCTCTTACAGACGAAGGCACGCCACAAGGCTACGAACTCTCGCAAATGTTCTGCTCGTTATTTTCCCTCATTCTGATGTTCGCTAACGACATTAATGGTTCCATGACTCGGAGTCGCTCGGTATCTTTCTTTAACCTGCCTACATTGGGTTTCAGTGAGACCTACTCTTCCGTTTGTGTCTGATACTGTTTGCTCCTCCAGTGTTTGCATTTTTTGATATAATGATGTATTTATTATTTTCTTCTAGCGTCTGCACTCTTTGTAATGTGAAATGTTAGTTTTCTGTACCATTTCTAATCTAGTTTCTGCCTGTACCATCCTGACCACGCCGCTTTCCACAGTCTTTGAGATTTCTAACATCCCCCCGGCAATTGATTTCAACAGGAAACCAAATTTTCTGTCCGTCTCTGTCATTTTTGTCCAAAATTGTTTTCTTTCATCCTTTGATTCTTTGCTGTATGCTTCGCCTTCTTTCTTGTTTGATTCCGCTTTCAGTCTACCAGGTTCTTCTTCTTCATCTCTCTCCTGTGCTCCTTTCCTGTCGTTTTCTGTTTTCCTGTCTCTCTCCTGTGCTTATCTCCTGTCTGCTTTGGCTTTCCTATTTCACTTTTGTGCTTTTTCTTGTTTCTTTCTTGTGCGCTTCTGCCTTTTGAACAGTTATTCGAGCCAGAATGACATGTACACAAGAATTCTTAAACATGATCTACTTTGATTTGCGTTTGACTCCGTTTCGCTACAACGTTACTTCTATCCTGTTCAGCTATGGGTGCGTTTTCCTAGGTTTTAGGCAAAGTAGTTGTTGCTGCCGACTCCCCCACACAAAGTTCTGACATCATTTCCTCTGATTCTATTGAATCCTCATTTCTGGTGATTTTTCTAGCCTGTCTATAACTTGCTCGACTAGTCCTATCCATACTTTTAAGGAAATGGATAACCAGACGAACACTAACATACATTAACCACAAATAAACAACGTGAAACACACAGAAAAGCAGCTCAGTCGCAACTAAGAAAAATCTTCACCCGCAGTCTGACTGATTCCTCCATAATACAGTCACATACCAGAACAAAAAACTTGTAAACAACCTACACTACGCAATCAGCGACAGTTCGTGACAGTATCATGTACCTCCCTGAAGTTAAGGAATGCGGCATCAACCTGACCACCGATGTTTACGGAGTACGCCCGAAAAATTTCATCGATTTTTACAAATCGATAGGGCCGATCTTGCTTTCGAATTTAGTGGACGCTTCCTGTGTAACGATCCTTATACTACTTAATTTGACTTTTCTCAGCTTCTTTTTAATCTACTACACAGCTCATATTGCTTTCGTCATTGGTTTCCAGTTACTCTGTTACCAGAATAGGTGCTTCCTCCTGAGGGTGCACACCTGACCTTTTAGAGAGATGCCGTATGTGGTCGGTGGCTGGGGATGGATGGGGGGGAGGTTGGGGGGGGGGAGAAGGGGTCCAACTCTGTGGTAGATAGCACAGGACACTAAATCTGCTCTCCATACTGTCAGAGAATCGATAGAGCTTCTGGTATAAGGCTACCACGCGGCTCCCAACTAGATGTCAGAGGAGCTGACGCGAGCTAAATCAACAATACTATTTGTAGAATTTCTTGTGAAAAGAGATGACCTACATGAGAGCTTACTGTAAGAGAGATAACTGCCATCAGGAAACTGGCAGGGAAACTTCGAATGTGTAAAGTTGAAGATGTTACTGTGTTGAGAAATCTCCAATGTGGGATAAAATGGCTGATGGTGACAGTGAGAGAAGAATGTTGTCAGATGGTTAGTAAAGTTCGTAATTTTCAGTTTTCTGCTCATTGCAAGACATACATCTGTGTTTCAGTAAAACGGTTTCATTCAAGTATTAACTTCGGGTAATATTAACATTCTACCACCTTCCGTCTTAGTAACAGGCATGCTGGTCATAAACTGCTAACTGCATTCAGAAATCAATTCCTGTCATATAACCCATTCTCAAAATATTTTGGTGTAACCCTGGATAGGTCGTAAACATACTGAAAATACCTAACTGAAACTGCTTCAGAAATGAAAACCAGAAATAATGCATTACACAAACTCTCTGGAACAAGCTGGAGAGCAAAGGCAACAGCTCTAAAAACTACTGCCCTCTCACTTGTGTATTCTGTTGGTGAGTATTGGTACCCAGTATGGATGAATAGTGCCCATACAGAAATGATTGATACACAGATGAATGTGGGCACGGCAAGTGCATCTGGGGCAATAAAATTCTTACCCACAGAATGGCTACCTGTTTTGTCTAACATCGTATCATCGTAGACGAGACATCAAGCTGCGCTAAAAAGGGAATGAGAGAAATGTTCCAGAAATCCTGAACTGTCACTACACCAGGATTGTGGCGCCACTCAAAGGCAACGACTTAAGTCTAGGAAATCCTCCCGGAGACTTGGTAAAAGGCTCACTTCTGAAGGATTCCAGCCAGAAACAACAAGACGGGATGAATGGTTCGCAGCCAGTCCTGCCCTGAAGCTCTCATTGTCGATCATACACGAGCCTCTCCTGGATTCCAGGGGATTGTGGACAACCCTAAGTGCTGCCCCGTGATGACTGGGTGTTGTGTGCTGTCCTTAGGTTAGTTAGGTTTAAGTAGTTCTAAGTTCTAGGGGACTGATGACCATAGATGTTAAGTCCCATAGTGCTCAGAGTTAATTAAAAAAAAAGATAACAACCCTAAGTCGCATACGAACCAAGCATGGAAGATACCAGGACTTGAAGAAGCACAATTGAGGAATCGCTCAAGGTGCCAAGTGTGACTACTGACACCAGCGACAAAAATTCACTACATACTCACAGAACATGCTCTACGGAAATATGCTGGAACTCTGTCCAGCACACATGAGGTCTCTGAGACTGCAGTCTCCTTGATGAAAATTATAGATATCCACCTACCACCAGTTGCTTACAAATATTTGAAAAAAAAACTTAACCCTCTTTTACAATCTTTAACTCAGAATAAAATTGTTGATAAATATTACCTTTTCTCTTCTTTTCCGTGTAATTCAACCAAGTCTTTTTTTTAATTTATTCTATTCACATGGATAAAATTGTCTTATCGATTTAATCTAAGACTTTACTAATCAGGAATGAATAAAATTTAGTTTATCTGCCCTTTATGTTTATTGTATTACCAGCAGCACCATTGCTGTTCAAACTAAGTAACGTATGCTTGATGCTATACGCAACAAAAGAAAAACAGGTACTGCACCTCCTATGCCTCAAAGTACGTTGTGGAATGCTACGCCTGAACGCTTGCAATGATTCCACTTACCTTCATTACCGAAGTAACTCGCATCATTGTAAAAGCCCGTCTTTCAGTGCAGTGGATTAAGGAGGGTTGTACCACAACGGAAGTTAGAAAGACAGTGACGGCGGAGCGATGGTGGTGGCGTGGCGTTAACGGGCGAAGCGAGTAATTTGCGCCGATAGAACAAAAGCGGCGCGAACCTGAGGCGAGTGGTGTCCGCTATTTTTAGTCGCCGCCAGCCTCGCTCGTGACCCCGTGCGTTGTGGCCCACAAACAAAGCGCTCCAGCCGCACCACGCTCCACGCCCCACCTGGCGCTCCCTTCTTCCTGGCACACGCCCTTCCCACACACCAGCTGCGTTTCCTGCATTTTCTAGCGTTTGTTAATCTTGACAATCGGGTAGCATACAGGAAGCGTGGGTCGCAAAACGTCAGTGGGACTTCCTCGTTCGACTCTGATACAGTTCAGCTAATCGAATTAAATCTTCACGGCGACAACACGAAGGGCATTAGGATGCAATAACAACAGGTGTATATACCAGTTACGAGCCCATAAAATTATCGAGTTATCTCAGTTGTTTGCGTACACCCACTGCAGACAGAAACGATTGCTCGTTGCAAAATGTTTAAAACTATAGACACTGGAGTGAGCGTGGTAAATGTAGCCCAGGGGATGGAACAGTCAAATTCCTAATTCTTCTTCTTAGTTCACGGATCTCTATGTGTTCGTGAAACGAAGGAATATTAGAATTTATCGTCCATTCGACTCGAGATAATAGTACACGAAGAACTGGCATAGTGACGTTACGGAGAAGAAGGAACGTTATCTGTCGATAATGCCATAATGAAAGAAAGAGCACAGTGTCAGGCCTGGGAGAAGAGATTTTGAGGTGCCGTGTTTCTTGACTTCCGCAAGGCGTTCGACACAGTTCCCCACAGTCGGTTAATGAACAAAGTAAGAGCATCTGGACTATCGGACCAATTGTGTGATTGGATTGAAGAGTTCCTAGATAACAGAACGCAGAATGTCATTCTCAATGGAGAGAAGTCTTCCGAGGTAAGAATGATTTCAGGTGTGCCTCAGGGGAGTGTCGTAGGACCGTTGCTATTCACAATATACATAAATGACCTTGTGGATGACATCGGAAGGTCACTGAGGCTTTTTGCGGATTTTGCTGTGGTATATCGAGAGGTTGTAACAATGGAAAATTGTACTGAAATGCAGGAGGATCTGCAGCGAATTGACGCATGGTGCAGGGAATGGCAATTGAATCTCAATGTAGACGAGTGTAATATGCTGCGAATACATAGAAAGAAAGATCCCATACCATTTAGCTGCAATATAGCAGGTTAGCAACTGGAAGCAGTTAATTCCATAAATTATCTGGGAGTACGCATTAGGAGTGATTTAAAATGGAATGATCATATAAAGTTGATCGTCGGTAAAGTAGATGCCAGACTGAGATTCATTGGAAGAATCCTAAGGAAACGCAATCCGAAAAAAAAGGAAGTAGGTTACAGTACGCTTGTTCGCCCACTGCTTGAATATTGCTCAGCATTGTGGGATCCGTACCTGATAGGGTTGATAGAAGAGATAGAGAAGATCCAACGGAGAGCAACGCGCTTCGTTACAGGATCATTTAGTAATCGCGAAAGCGTTACGGAGATGATAGATAAACTCCAGTGGAAGACTCTGCAGGAGAGACGCTCAGTAGCTCGGTACGGGCTTTTGTTGAAGTTTCGAGAACATACATTCACCGAGGAGTCAAGCAGTATATTGCTCCCTCCTACGTACATCTCGCGAAGAGATCTATATCAGGAAAAAATCACAAAAAACTTAAATATGAACGGTCGGACAGGAATTTTAACCAAACCTTTACTAAATGCGAATGCAGGTTCTTAAACACTGCGTCATCTTCCTCAATGCATGTGTGTCGGGAATACGACACTAGAGACATACCCATCCAGCGCATTGTTGTTGTTGTTGTGGTCTTCAGTCCGAAGACTATTTTGATGCCGCTCTCCACATCAGTCTATCGTGTGCAAGCCTCTTCATCTCTGCGTAACTATTAGAACCTGCTTACTGTAGTGAAGTCTTGATCTACGTGTAAAATTGTCTGACCTCCCCTCCACATCTCATGCCATCACCAAATTAGCGATAGCTTGATGTCTCAGGATATGTACTATCAACCGATCCCTTATTTTAATCAAGTGGGCCTACAAATTCCTTTTATCCCCAATTACATTCAGTCCGTCCTCATTAGTTACACCACGATCCACGATTAACCTACTCGTATGAAGGCGAACAATAACATTTACATAAAATTGTTGTACTAATCTAAACTACAATACGCGATGTGCGTGTGAATGCGGAAGTGCAACCATCGTGAGCGAGACCGCATTTCATTTTCAGCTGCTTCCCTTTCTTTATAACGTGTTAATGTTCAGGAGCTTACAAAGATTTGACAATGATCAGAGACAAATTTATTAAGTTAACTAATACTCCAGCCATCTGGAGCGTACAATAATCTACAAAGTTGAGCTGCGTCTAAGTACAATGACTGTACAAGAAGAAACTACGGCGTCAGCAGTCGGGAAAGCTGAAACTGAGGCTGTGTTAAACAACAAAGGGCAGAGGCACTGGCATGTGCCATTAGTCTAGTAACAATGACAGTAAATCAAACAGGAAGATACCGAACGAAAGTCAGTGCAGAAAAGAAGGTAACAAAATTAATAACCATATTTTTATTGAAGCTGAGAATTTCGAAATGCGGACATGTTATATATTATGTGAAATTTTACGTAATATTATTCTGAAACTGAGTATTCGTACCCTTATCTAACACTAAATACCAAAATGAAAAATAAGAGACAAAGTCATATGCAGTAGAGAAGTCAGATGTTTTAAGGGAAAAAAACTTGGATGGATATATTCCACTTAAATGCTATATTTGTTCACAGTGTTATATCACGCCGGCCGCTGTGACCGAACGGTTCTAGCCGCTTCAGTCCGAAACCGCGCCACTGCTCCGGTCGCAAGTTCGAATCCTGCCTCGGGCATGGATATGTGTGATGACCTTAGTCAGTTAGGTTTAAGTAGTTCTAAGTTCTAGGGGACTGATGAGCTGAGATGTTAAGTCCCATAGTGCTCAGAACCATTTGAACCATTGTTATATCACACTGAGTCCGTATTAAGAGTATTAGATGGAAGGAGACTCTCTAAATGTGAATATCGAGATAGTACCAGATATGAAATGAAATTACAAACTTGCAGGCCCATTTTCGGTGGGTAGTCATTAGAAAAACAATGCCACGTGAGGTGTGAGGTCGCCCATGCGTGGTGGCGAATTGTACCGCGAGCACAGTATGCTGTGAGACAAACAGGATACGTCAAACGTGTAAAGATCGCGAGCAAGCAGAAGAACTAGCTGTTTGGAATGATATCACAAGTAAAGCAGCAAACTAATGGAATGTACTCGAAACGCACGCACAAATGACGACTGACAACAAACGTACACGGGTCATATAAAAAAATACACCTCCCGCCCTCTGATCACAGGATTGATTTCCACAATTGACGACCCAGAGTAAAACTGACGTATGTAGCTCTAAACGGAAAAGATTTACAGAAACACAAAATGCCTTTTATAAACAGTACACACAAACGTTAAATACAAACTCAGATCACACCCAAAACAACGTTAGGCCGTTGAACGTATAATAATACTGAATAATACAACAGGAATTTCGTTCTAATGTATCAGTATTTTCGAGAACTTAGGAGTTCTGCTAGGTTTCGCTTAGAGGTTAACCCGTATCAGACAAGATGTTCAAAAGATATAATGAGATACTGTCTCTTAACAGAGTCGCAAGCTTTCAAGGAAGTAACGCGATAAGCTGACCTTCGCGGTCTTGTGGTGGCATTGCTGCTTCTTTATGATCTCTAACGACCTCTACGTCGACAGATTTTATACTCGTATTTTCTTTCTTTTCTTTTATTCTTCGTCAAGTTGGCTTAGCTGATTCAAAACACATCTCGGGCATGTATGGGGATTCTAAATGTGCTGCTCTTTTTAGGCATTGCTGATCTCAGTTACATATTTCTGGGGCTCAACACAGCCAGTCACGTTGTCGCTCTGAAGAGGGGTGAGAATTCTCTCTTGCTCACAATCGTCGTAACCCTGGAAAACTGAGTGCTTACTGCCAGACGGTGCACCAAGCCGTGACTGAAGCGCTAGTATCACATGATGTGCAGTGTTCCGAGTTTCAATCTATCAGAGACAGCGATGTAAATTAAAGACAACAGTTGCACCTCCGTTAGTAATCGACAAAAAAACTGGCTACCAATTCAGGTTATATAATCTCGGGGAATCATAAGGAAATGCGTTGAAAATACTGATAAAACCTGAAAAGCACTGTTGGGAAGATTATCATAGTGGATATATTTGCAAATAGACTACAACGCAGAAGAAACAACTGAAGTTTAAAAAATGGAAGAGAAACAACCGTACTACGAACTGTCCTTAAGGACAAGAATTATCATCTTCAGCTTATCACCGACGTATTTCTCATACTATAATGTATGATTTATAATGCCTTATTTACTGCGTGATGGCATTGTAAGTTGAATTCACTGCTGTGATTTAACAGTTTGAAAGAAACTAAACATTTCCCCTGGCCGTCACAATCAGAAATACGATATAGATCTAAACACGTAGCGCTATAGAACAGTTAACAAAGGGTTTCTGCTATTGGTGCTTCTCGCTACGTGTGCATCTGAAAGTTCATCAACTGTCAAGATTTGTGAACGAGATGACAAGTTAATCTTCCTGTAGTTTCATCGCTCTGTTTTCCTAGAACGGCTTCGCCCTCTCGGTTCAAATGGCTCTGAGCACTATGGGACTCAACTGCTGTGGTCATAAGTCCCCTAGAACTTAGAACTACTTAAACCTAACTAACCTGAGGACATCACACACATCCATGCCTGAGGCAGGATTCGAACCTGCGACCGTAGCGGTCGTGCGGTTCCAGACTGTAGCGCCTTTAACCGCTCGGCCACTCCGGCCGGCTCTTCGCCCTCTCGATTAGCATCGCTGAACTGCCGTTAATCATAAGGCTCTCATTCAATGAACTAAAAAGAGAGAAAAAGAACGATATGTCTCATACCTCTTACGTCATTACCTTGTTGTGTTACTTGTAACTTTTATTTACACAGGTAATTTTTTTTCATACCACGTGTGAAGTATACACCTCTGCATCAGCTTCTAACTGCACAGAAAATCAATGATAAATTATATGGTCCTCGAAAATACTGTTCACGGCTCCAGCAATTTTAAAAAGCTAAAATGCGCTCCATACAATCACTCTATCGAAAATCTCACAAAAATAAAAAAAGAGTCCGTAGAAGTCCGTTATATAGCATTCCCGAACTGAACAGAAATTTCTCCACCTGTTAACAAATTGACGTTTTTTCTGTCTGTCTGAATTTCGCCTTCTATTTGTAAGTAAACACGATAGTTTTAAAATTGCATAACTCTATAAATCATGATACTGAGGTACATAAAATATATAAACAACAGCTAAATTTATAATTAGTGGGATTGTTCAGTCATCTGATGCACTGCTGAACTGGCTACGCCCAAGCACCGTTTCAGGATTCCATAAGTGAACTTCAACAATTGTTCACCTTCATCCAGTTATTCAACTAGAGCATTATTAAGTATCTGTTGTCTAATTCCGAGGAGAGGATCCAGTGGACATTTTATCTCCATGATGCAACACATCGTAATGAATGTTACACGTTAATAGAACCAAAATTGGAAGTAGCTGGGGCTGTTGTATTAAACAATCCCGCTAAAAGCAGCAAATGCAAGTAAAATGATTCACTTTTCATTATTTCTATAACTGTCTGTAGACGAAGTAATGCCCGCTACGAAATTCAGCTGCTTCTTGCTAGATACTGTCAGCTTATGTGTCTTCCGCACTCGGTATTAGAGTGATGATGGTAACAACAACAACACAATTATGTTCATTTCCATCAACTCTGGTTACTGCGCAGTACTTACCCTACTCCTATCATGGGATTTTGCACGCGTTGTGAATAGAATTTTTGTCTTTTAACAGGCACCAGAGATCGTTCAGTCGAGGTTATTATTTGCATTGTAAACGCATAAATACTGTTACCTTGGTATGTCTTTAAGCTGAAGGTGATACTTGGTTTATATTATTGCCAGATTGTATGTTCGGTCCTGCTTATGTAGTATCTGGCATCATTTAGGTCAGAAGACTGTACGTTTTCCTCGTATTATTCAGACTACAGTCTCGTCCATCTACGCTACTTTTTGGCGGGAGAACTCAATATCGGATTTTTCCAAATGGCCGCTCCAATATATGTGAAGTAGCGAACTTAGACATTTAAAATGGAAGCAGCATGGTTTCGTGAAGTTACTACGATACTTACATCAAATTTCTGGGGCATACAGAAGAATAGGCAAGGCAACATTTTTTAATACGCAGCATTTTGTATAGAAATGCAAATCATTAGAGAAACAGACATGCTGACTCAACTTACCAAACATAGCAACTGCTGCTCATGTGCGCCAGTTAGTTTCGGCAGTGTCCGGTTTCCTAATGTCTTAATGCTACACAATTTACAAGTTTCCAGAGTACAGGGACATTAACTTCGTGCTCTGACTCCCCGTCACCAGTGCAAATATCTGCAACTTCACTATTTACAGGAGGAATTTCACAGAGAGTTATTTGATTAATACTTTAGCAACTTTAGTGACAATTAAATAAGGAAACTTCGTGATGACCCATTCTAATCAAAAGCGAAATTCCCTAATAAAAATTCTAACACTGACAATTTGTTAATGCAGCTTTTTCTTGTAGAGTTCCACAGTTTTTGTCGAGTTTGTATCTTAAGATCAAGCAAGGTTAAATTATATATATTCTGCAAGCGTATCGAAGGGTATAATGTGTAAGTAGGATAAATGTGAAGGACATGTACTTTATACGTGACAAAAAAGTAGTTTGAAATATCATAGTCTCCAAGACTAAATTTACAGATTTAATTTCATGCTGTGGTAAAGTGGATTCTCACGTGAGAGTCAATTATCGCTTGAAACTGAGAAAATTTAGTCCTTCAGAAATATTCATAGTCACACGATATTGATGTTCAATGGCTCAAATTAGCGTCAACAGTTCATCAGGAAGAAAATTCGTTTTCATCAAGAAAATATAGGTGCAAAATTTGCTGTGCCAAACGGGATTACTGCGAGCCCCGTCAGAACAACACGTTAGCATTTGCGCAGGCACCAGCGGGCCGGCACATTCAATTACTAGCGCCGCCCGGTCAAGTTATTACCACAGGTAATCAAATATTTCAGCCTGTTTGGATTTATCGATAGCATTACCGGCTATTGAAATCAGTTTCAGTGCCAGAGGCAGATGGGCGACGTTAGCGAAAAAGTTAGTTCCGCGCTCAGCTACAGCCGAGTGATGTGACATAGGTCAAATCTACAATGCCTTTATCATTTCACTGGATGTTTAAGAAAAGTTGAATGCAGTAACGCAACAGACTGCGTAACGATATTAATTGAAGACATGTATTTCAGCTCTTCAACATGAAAAATATTTTATTTGACATATGAAGAGTTTTCTTGATGGTTTTGGATTAATTCGGAAACTATGATATATTTAAGTATTATTTGTTTATTTATGTTATTCCACCCTTAAATAACCTCATTTCAATCATACGTGAAGGTTTAATCTCTCGCTCTAACATAACAAAAAGCGATAAAACGTAGAAGAGGCTGAACTTTTTAGGTATTTACCTGAACATCTGAACAATAAATCACTAGAATTATTTAGTGAAATTATAGCTGCAAATCGTTCTTTGGGTGCTGTCGACAATTAAGATACTATTCTGCTCTCTTGTAGGCTTGCGACACGCTTTTTATTTGCAGGCGTGAATCAGTAAGAAAAACAAAACAGCATTAAAATGTAACAGAGCTGTAGTAGCACAAGTGACTGTTCTGCATATGGACTCAATCAAATACGTAATGGTGGCTCGAACCTAGTGTTGTAGCTAGGTTATTGTAGACGCAGATTATGGATGTTGATTTGAAGGCCTTGATTCACTGAAGGGTTTCTGGGAAAAATGCAGAGCATCTATAATGGAGATCGCATACGAGTTGCTGGTAAGACCAATTTCAGGGTATCGCCTAGTTGTATCAGCCAGTTTTGGCGTCCAGTATAACAGGTAGCAGGAAGTGAACCCCAAACCACAGGAAATTAGTTGCAGTATTTAGGTGGCGTGCTTGCACGTATGCAACAAGTCTCGTAACAGACCGAATACTATTATAACAAATAAGCAATGCGACAAATAAGGAATCATTAATAAGCAGTTATTAAAATAATCACAAGATAAAGACTGAAATTAAAATGATGGCACTGTAGCAAAGGTTCTGAACACAGGTCTAACCTATGTCAGTGAAAATTGTCAAACTAATCAAATAGCTGATCAGTCTGAACTTCTGTAACACGGTTTCTAGTTCAGGCACCAATAATGATAAACACTTTGACACACGGCGTTGACTGTCCGATTATCACTCTTTGACGGCTACTGGGCTATAAATGCTTAAAATGTAGATGAGTGTTAGGAATATGGAGCACGCCGGCAACTGCTCATCTGTGACAGCTGATCATCTGCTATAACTGGCTGAGTGAAGGCGTGCAGTCCCGAACGGCAGAAAGATGTGTATATGCGATCTTGTTGGCGGATGCGAGGAGTAGTTCCTGAAAACAGTACCCTCTGTGACGGCAGATTCAACTACCAGCAGATGGAGCAGGCTATTTACAGTGAGCTCAATACTAAACTGGAGAGACTATTCCAGGAAGCTGCCGAACGAGGTGATGCAGTCACTACCACACTGGACTCGCATTGCGGAGGGCGATTCAAATCCCCGTTCGACCATCCAGATTTAGGTGTTCTATGATTTCCCTAAATCGGTTAATGCGAACGCCGGGATGTTTCCTTTGAAGAGGGTACTAACGCTTTCCTTCCCCATCCTTCCCTAATTCGAGATTTGTGCTTCGTCTGTAATGACCTAGCTGTCGACGGGACTTTTAACCTCTGTATGTTCATATTCATACAGATGATTGCGGAACCTCGGCTGTTCAATATAAAATGTCGAATCAAAACACTTCCAGCCGTCAAATTTCCAGTTGTTATTTTATTTGAGCAACTTATTTCAGCTCTACATTAGGAATAATCGCACCTCTGGTGCAGTCAATTGTGTATCCTTCCGTTTGTTACTTCTTGCGCCTTGTGCGCTTTGTTTGTTCTGAACGGAAATCTACTACACCAATCACTAAATACTGGTCCCTGTTTTGACCGGACTGAGGTGGGATTCTTGCTACACGTCTGGCAGGGGACCTGAAGATGGCGTAATGTAGCACTGAAACTGGTTGCTGAAATAAAATAACTGGAAATTTAGACGGCTGAAGGTGTTTTGACTGGACATTTTAAACACTAATTTTCCTTCTTCCTTCCACGAAGCTATAAAAACGGTTCAAATGGCTCTGAGCGCTATGGGACTTAACTGCTGATGTCATCAGTCCCCTAGAACTTAGAACTACTTAAACCTAGCTAACCTAAGGAGATCACACAAATCCATGTCCGAGGCAGGATTCGAACCTCCGACCGTGGCGGTCTCGCGGTTCCAGACTGTAGCGCCTAGAACCGCTCGGCCACGCCGGCCGGCCCACGAAGCTAAGACCTGAGGCAATACGTTACTGCACCATCACAGGTCGCGGCAGATTCTCAGATCGTTCTATTAAGCAAGAGAGATGAAATTACTGTTTCCTAATACTACGTGACGCTTCCTACATTTAGTCTGTAGTTCAAAGAAAGACTAGGTCGAAAGTCGCAAGCACAAGCAATAATAACAATCCTGAGTGTTCCTTGCCAATATGGCTAGCCGCCAAACACCGTCACGGTTTTCTAAGCAAAGACGCCTGTGAGTTCTGTCTCCAGTTTAGTACTGAGCGCGTTGACTATTTGAGAGTTTATGGCGCATGTTTAATGTTTTTCCTGCAATGTTCCCCATATATGTGGCTCTCTGTAGGTATAGTTGTCTAACGGGACAGGCTGTGGACAGAGCAGTTTCAGCGTTTAGAGCATAGACTGTCAATGAGAGAGCCGCGCTCCCGAAGCCACGTGCATGAGCAGAGCCGAGAGGCCGAGAGCAGCTGACGTCTATCTAATAGTTTGTGCTGCAAAGACTAGACGGCGATATTCGGAGTCAAGGCGCAAACATAGCCACTGCAATGTACCTGGCTAGGTATATTGTGTTATGGTAGAGTGCGCTGTGTAGTTGAAATGGATAGTCATAGCAATGCTGTAAAGCACTGATCTATTTTACAGTTCAACTCTAGTTAGGAGTGTGATTACTTGTTCATCGAAAGCGAAGGAGGAGCACGATGTTTGGTATGTGGTAAAATAAAAAAAAACTAAAACTAAACTCCTCCCGAACAGGCCATGAAGGCCCAACGGTACCGACAGACCGCCGTGTCATCCTCAGCCCACAGGCGTCACTGGATGCGGATATGGAGGGGCATGTGGTCAGCACACCGCTCTCCCGGCCGTATGTCAGTTTCCGCGACCGGAGCCGCTACTTCTCAATCAAGTAGCTCCTCAGTTTGTCTCACAAGGGCTGAGTGCACCCCGCTTGCCAACAGCGCTCGGCAGACCGGATGGTCACCCATCCAAGTGCTAGCCGAGTCCGACAGCGCTTAACTTCGGTGATCTGACGGGAACCGGTGTTACCACTGCGGCAAGGCCGTTGGCTATGTGGTAAAATATTAGGCATAAAAAGTAGAACTTAGAACCTCACTTCAGACCGCATCACGTCAAGCAGTATGGAAGCACAGAGGGTGAAATACGACTTAATCTTGTTAATAATCTACGTGAGGAACGAACTAAAGTAGAGGTACGTATTATAATGTTGTATCTGCATACGATATAACTTAATTACATTGCCAAATAAACCAAATCTTCCTTCGAAATGACAGATCAATTTATTTCTTACACAGGAATGTGATGCCTCCTCTCCCGATGCACCTGTTCATGTTAGTTACACAATAGCTTTGCTAATCGCCCGTTCTTCCCGACCATTTTTTGGCGACGAATTTGTGAAGTAGAGTTCTGAAGTCGTAGCAGATGAGCTATGTCCACAATTACCATGTTCTTTTGCAAGTTCGAGTCTGTCGCGGCGCACTGTAACTCGTCGTATCGAACGTTTATCAGGTGATATTGTGGAACAATTAATCGATGTCATTTCGAACGTCTTGGTGTTTTTTATTGCATTAGATGAGAGAACTGACTAATCGGACATAGTCCAGCTGGCAATATTTACTGGCGGTGTTTATACAAACTTGGAACTTGGCAGTAAGGAAAGAACTTCTTGATTTATGTCCTCTCAAAGACGCCACGACAAATGATGACATAGTGCAGTGCGTGGAAGATGTATTTATCAGGTTTGGTCTACCGTGGGAAAAGTCCGTTTCAGTTGCCACTGGTGGAGCATCCTGAATAGTCGGATGTAGAGCAGGGCTTATAGGTCGTCTAAGAAGCAAACCTACAGCAACACGAAGTGAGTTTCATACCTGTGCGTTGTTTGATTCATCAACAAAAACTGTGTGCAAAAACGTCACAATGCCAAATGTGATGACCGTACTGGTGAGAACAGTTACTTTTATTAAGAGTCATGAACTGAACCATAGACTGTTTAATGCTCAACTGCAGGACATTGAGTGTGAATTTGGTGATATTGCGTACTTTGGTGAAGTTCGTTGGCTCAGTAGGGGTAATATGTTGAATCGCTTTTTTGATTTGTTGGACGAAATAATTTTGTTCGTGGAAAGAGGGGGCGTCCCGTCCATGAATTTCACTGATCCTAAATGGATTAATGAGTTTGCATTTCTCACCGGCATCACAATCCACATGAATTAACTTAATCTTAAATTGCAGGGAAGCAACATATTTATTACTTATTTTGTAGGCAGTACTACTACTTTCAAGAAAATGTTGGAGATTTGGTTGCGTCAGATGTTGGAATGTGAGTTAGCACATTTTCCCAAATTTTCAATGCGGAAATCTAGTTCAAAATGGTTCAAATGGCTCTGAGCACTATGGGACTTAACATCAGAGGTCATCAGTCCCCTAGAACTTAAAACTACTTAAACCTAACTAACCTAATAGCATCACACACATCCATGCCCGAGACAGGATTCGAACCTGCGACCGTAGCGGTCGCGCGGTTCCAGACTGAAGCGCCTAGAACCGCTCGGCCACAGCGGCCGGCGAAATCTAGTTCAACTCATGATCAGTTGCATACATTTTGAGGTACTCTTTCGAGTCTTGTGAAGGGATTTTCCTCCCGATTTCGAGCTCTGGACGATTAATCGATGGATATGAAAGAGTTTCCTGTGCCCTTTCCAACTACTATAATAATTGATGATGTTCCGTCTGCTCTACAGTGCAACTGCTCACAGTTCAATGTGATAGTGAACGGAAGGCTCAATATGAATCACGAACAAGCGTCTCACTTTTTTATGAACATTCCTCGCAAACTGATTTCCCACATATGCACAAAATGGCTGCCAGACTGCTATCAATGTTCGGCTCAACATATCTGTGTGAAAAACTATTCTCACTAATGAAGATAAATAAATCTCTACGAAGAGTCACCCTAACTGACGCCAATCTCACTGCAGTTCTGCAAATTGCAAGTGAGAAATCGATCGCACCAAATATAAATCGTCTTCTTCAGCGAAAAAAGACGTACACCTCCACTTCACTTGCTGAATGACATTTCAGATATCTAAGAACACATAAGCCTATGTTTTGTTGATCGTGAATTATACTTATTTACTTATTCATTTCTGTGCCTAACCTAGAGTTAGTCTTTTGGTCATTGTTTGTGCTGTATTCTAAAAATGCTTATATGTTGCCCTACTGTATTTCCATGACTATAGTAGTAGTCAAAGTTGTATTTAGTTATCAGATGTCAAAGTCAACTTTTGTTTCCTACGCATAATCTAATGAAAGGAATATAATTAGACTTATTTATTTAGTACCATAATCTGATTCGTTGAATAGAATCAGACATTAGACACCGCAACAATGTAACAAGTTTACAACTGGCTTGATAAGTGTCCTTTCTCCAGTTGCTACGGCAAGCTGAGGAAGCAACTACGAGGATAACTTCCGCTAGAGCGCAAACTCTGCTCTTTTTCCTGCCTGAGCTGCAGCGCTGTTCATTGAGCCGATTGGTGCCCCTCTCTATTTTAGGGTCTCAGTCACGTAGGGGTGACAACTGATATCGAGCAAATTCCTGCTAGAATCGTAACAGGTCGCTACAGCCCATACGAAAGTATAACGAGGTGGTTGGGCAACATAAATCTGAATCTTCCGGAGAAGAAAGTAGTTTTCTTGAAACCTATTTGAGTAGACTTAGGAAACCTGTGTTCGACGGCGACTGTGCAACCAATCGCCTGCGACCATGTTATATCTCGCGTAGGCATCGTATGAATAAGATAAGTGAGAGTAGGAAGCGCACGGAGACATATACATTACGTGAAATGAAATAGGACAGAAATTTGCTAAATTTGGTAAGAAGCAGTCTCCACTAGGTACTGCACAGTGGTTTTCGGAGTATGTATGTTGATGTTGTACAAGGACGGCTACACGCGTGTAATACGATACCGTGGTAACGGCAATATTACAGCCTCTGCTGTAGTGTGGCGTATTGGACAAATTCCAAGCGTGTTTTTTTATGGCAGCACTGGGTACATTGTGCAATCCAAAGCACCATATATTGATGGCAACTTCAACAGTAAACTCTGCATGAGGACGTCTACTGAGTGGTCCTGCTTCTGGATCTCCACGCGTTTACCTCAGCAGCATGTCCTGTTACAGGTCAGGAGGGATCTGCAAGCCTTCTTCGCATAGCGACGGATGCCACTGCTTTCCTGGCTTCGTCGTCCACTTGACATGTTGATACTTAGTGGATTCGCCTTCACACCGCGTTGACGTAGCCTCCTCAGAAGGTACTCAGGTCCTTTTGATTCCAAGTCACGGCTATTTAAGGATCCGATATCAGTACGTGAGGGTTTCACGCCACAGTGGATTCTCAAAGTCAAAGATCACGTACGTTTTTGTGTATTGTTATATACGTAATTTGTGGTATAAAGTTCGTGTCAGTCACTTGTATTTTCTTACGCACTCCAATTTCCGCAAACGTTAGTTCACTTGCCCCGGTAGCCATACGAAGCTAATGACATACAGATAAATATGACCTGCTATCTTGCTATCTACGTCTACATCCATACTCAGCAAACCACCTGACGGTGTGTGGCGGAGGGTACTTTGAGTACCTCTATCGGTTCTCCCTTCTATTTCAGTCTCGTATTGTTCGTGGAATGAAAGATTGTCGGTATGCCTCTGCCTGGGCTCTAATCTCTCTGATTTTATCTTCATGGTCTCTTCGCAAGATATACGTAGGAGGGAGCAATATACTGCTTGACTCCTCTGTGAATGTATGTTCTTGAAACTTCAACAAAAGCCCGTACCGAGCTACTGAGCGTCTTTCCTGCAGAGCCTTCCACTCGAGTTTATCTGTCATCTCCGTAACGCTTCCGCGATTACTAAATGATCCTGTAACGAAGCGCGCTGCTCTCCGTTGGATCTTCTCTCTCTCTTCTATCAACCCTATCTGGTACGGATCCCACACTGGTGAGCAATATTCAAGCAGCAGGCGAACAAGTGTATGTATCTGTAGTATCGAAAAAAGGTAATCCTTATCTGTGTTTTGCAAGCGGTAATGTGATTTTAGAATCTTGTGTGAATACGAGTTTTATAAACTAAAATTTTGCCCACAGATCTATAACTTCATTTCTGTGTCTTTCCGGCCATAGTTTTACTGAGTATAGCAGCATGTTAAATTATTTCTTTCATAGATGTTCTTTGCCTCAGATTAATCGGATGACTCAACATGTCGCAGACAGAATGCTTTGGACGGACGTAACATTGCACCAAATGAACACTGCTTACGGTGTACTTACGCGAACTGCTTTATATTTTTTGCGTACGTTTAGTCTCAGCGTCTAGTTTCCACATTAGCAAACGCCTTCCAAATCCTCCTTAAATTCACAAGTCTTCCTTTGCCAGGGTTCTTTTCACAAAGAGCAGCATAGCCAGCGAGCAGTGCAACTGAGTACTTTTAATTTTTAATGATTGGGTTACATGCATTCATGAGCCACCTACTTCTACATTTCTTCTTCAACATTCCACCAATCAAAGAAACTAACAAAAAATTTGCGAATGTGACACTTTCAGACTACATTCTTAGTTAGTATTTTCTGAACTTGTTAAAAGGATGAAGCTGAATAAAGAGGGATGCTGCAGAAAATCTAACCCTGTATTGTGGACAGTGCTGGTCCCAATTTCGTCTGTCTCTTTCGAGGCGCCTCGTTTGAGAGTAAATCTGTGCTCTGCTGCGTTGGTTATAAAAGAAAGGCTGGTTGCTGCCCCCACAGTTGTTTCTTCAGAGGGCGCCTGGAGTGAACCAGATTAAACAAACGTGAAGTTTGTGGCGCGTAAAACTCGGACGGAAACGAAACAGGAAGCGGCTTAGCGTGCCCCGTGACAGATGTGGGGCAGGCCGGCAGGCAACATGCAACCGCTAGCCGGTCTATCGCACGCGCTTTCGCCTGATAAACAGCTCCTTTTCTCCGAACAGCCAGCAGAAATTCGTTCCGTGAAATTGGACGGTCGACAACTCAGAATTCATTAAGAGAGGCAGAGAAAGTTCAAATACGAATAAACTGGCATTTCCTAAGCGGCCCTGTAAATGCGACAGGTTTCGGAGATGGTGAAAATAACTTAGATTTACTGACAATAAGGAGCTTGGATGAAAAAGAAACTAATGATTATGACCCGATAATAAAGTACAGCCAGCGTCGATGACGACGGCGACGACGACGACGACTTTTGCGACGACAATAATACTGAAAAAGTCCAAGAAATAAGGCAACAAAAGTCTCGAAGGTGAAAGAAAATATGCGGGAGACTCAAAATATTGTTGATAAGACATGCTAACCTCGGAACTGTCCTTCGTCAGATTAATGTGCTCTCTATGTTTATACAGCTAAACACAAAAAATACATGTGGCAGGACTATATCTTCGATGATTCTGTGAACTTTATGTGAAACTTTGTTATTGCGCAATATAATAATAAAACAAGTAAAAATTATAGTGTATTATCACGAAAGTGAGTCCTTTCCTTAATAGCACAAGCACAAAGTTCGCAAAACAATCACGACACGTAATGCCGTGTAAATCGCTTATACGAGGGCTATTCGGAAAGTAAGGAACGATAAGTCGCGAATGGAAACCACAGTGAAAATCAAAACTGTTTTATTTGCAACAGTTAGCTACAACTTCCAGCTACTTATCTCCATAGTCGCTTGTCCGATTTAGACGTTTGTCGTAGCGTTGTACGAACTTTTCAATACCCTCGTTGTAGAAGACAGAACGCCAGTGCTTTCCGCCAATTCTCTACGCTGGCCTACAGCTCGTTGTCTGTGCCAAAATGATGTCTTCATAGCCAGCGGTTCATGTGAGCAGAGATGAAACTCAGAGGGGGATAATTACTGGCTGTATTGTGGGTAGTCAAACATTTCCAATTGGAAACGATGCAGGAGCATCTTCATTTCCCCTGCAGAATGTGGCTGAGAATTGTCTTGAAGAAGAAAACGCACGACAGTTATGTAATGTTGGCTGCATAGCTTCAGGCGAAATTTCTCACCTGGCCCTCGTACTTGGTGGGAGACATTATTGTTCTAGGCATGTTTATGTGCTCCCTGTGTGCTCAGAACTAAAAAGAACGACATAACGCGATCGACGGGCATACTAGAGATACTGCTGTGCAAAACGTCATCGAATTTTCACTGTGGTTTCCATTTTGCGACCGATAGTTCCTTACTTTCCGAATAACCCTCGTACTTATCAGCACGAATGTTGAACTGCAGCAAAACAGTGCAAAAGATGGCTGGTCTCTTAAAGATCTTATGCGAAAAACACCAAGGACGGCAATCCGCTCAACTTTTTTCGGAAAACATCATGGCCGTCTTTAGCTTTAAAGTCTATCTTTTTTTTTTTAATCCAATATTTTAATTTCTGCTTTTTGTCCATTTTCCACTACAATGCTGCGAAACATTTATCCTTAAAAACACGTCATAATCTGAAAAAGTATTTGCCAGGTGCTTACGTCGTCATCACATCCAGAGGCTGAATATTTTAAAAAATTAATCAGAGCACACAACCTTTTATTTCGTGCAAGCAACATTCATTAGTACCGTACAGAAATTTGCTCATTGAGTTTGGAAAACTTCCACTTTACATATTTTTAAGGTTTTCTGATATGTGCTAATAACGGATTTAGTACTGGAATATGAAAGTAAACTGAATTCTCGACTTAAGCCAATAGAGAAAATCTGACACAGATTTTATAGTATGCCGGAATACGTACGGTCATCAGTCATTAATACGTGGAGCTGAAATATACAGCATTTATTCAGTTAGGTTATCGACCATTATCGACGGGACACAAAACACCTTTATTCGCTATGGAACAAGAAGACTATGTTCATCAATTTAGTAATATCAAGAGGGAACTGAGTACTCCACGTGCGAGATCCGACAAAAAATAAACGAGCGAGTTGGCTCAGCGGTTAGTCCGCGCGGTATTCGGAGCGTTTGGTCAGGGGGTTTACCACCCTCTGTAATAAAAAATTGAGTGAAGGTTTCATTGACACACATTAACAAGACGTTACGCGACATCCGCACAAAATCGATCTCCCAGAAGAAGAAAGACGAGGAAGAAACAGAAGGAGAGGAAAAAAGTTGTTAAGACACTGAGTTCGTATTCGGGAAGAGTGTGGTTCAAATCTCCGTCCGGCGCACCAGATTTATGTTTTACGCGTTTCCTCTACATCGCGTGATGTGAATGATAGGATAGTACCTTCAAAACGGCCGGGCTCCTCGTTGTCCATATCTAGGTGGTGCTCCGTCTCTAATGACCCCGTCTCCTTTGCCTTTAAACTGAACCTACTTACAGTGAAACCAAGCGGCGAATAAGTGTCTGTATAGTATATCCATTGTTCTGTGTACCTTAAACTATGCGGTGAACTTGTGGTTTGGTTCTTTGAATGTTATTAAAAATGAGATATTCTTTTGTAGCTTACGTCCCAAAATATCAGATGATTAGAAACAGTTTTCAAATTTAAAAGAAAAAATTGATAATTTAAAAAGAAATATGAAAATCAAAATTATATAGGATTAGAGGTCTTGCACCTAACTTTAAACTTTTAATTGGGTTTTGGGACCTAGGTCTTGTTTTTATAACATAAAAAAATAAAAACTTGGTGATTCTATTCATCACGCAGAGAGGTGTGAATAGAGACATGAGTGATAATCTCGTCATTCTTCTATTTTTGATCTTTGGGGTGAATAGGGACATGTCAAAATCTGTTTTGCATCTATAAGGATAAGAAACAAAATTCACATGGTTCAAAAACGTTTTATTCAACACAAAAACTATAAAAATTGCTTGAATTAGGAGGAGGAGGAGGAGATTATTGTTTAACGTCCCGTCGACAACGAGGTCATTAGAGACGGAGCGCAAGCTCGGATGAGGGAAGGATGGGGAAGGAAGTCGGCCGTGCCCTGTCAAAGGAACCATCCCGGCATTTGCCTGAAGCGATTTAGGGAAATCACGGAAAACCTAAATCAGGATGGCCGGAGACGGGATTGAACCGTCGTCCTCCCGAATGCGAGTCCAGTGTGCTAATCACTGCGCCACCTCGCTCGGTGCTTGAATTAGGTTTCTTACTCTGTTTACCAAGTAAAAATTGTTATATCTGTAATTATCGCACCGTAACATTAATTTGATGAACTTGGTTTGTTTCTCTATACATTAAGTCACTTATATAATGTTAAAAAATGATGTCTTTGAATCTAAAAGTCGTACCCCCAGGAAAAACGAAGAGCTTTTGAACATCTCCTTGACTAAAGAGGACTCTTCATCTGTTAAAATAAATGTGTTTATTCCAAGTTATTTTTCAAAGGAAAAAATTGACATAACGGCTGCCTTCTAAATAAAAAACTTCACATGAGTACGATATAAATTATTGCTTGCTTTTCCATATACTTTAACCACAGAGTAATATCCTGGGTTGAGGTCAATACCACGTTGCTTTTTTATTTCCGCCAAATTATTGGAAATCTTCTAAAGAAACAGAGAGGGTTACTGTTTCTATTCATCAAAAAATTCCGGAAAAATAGCCCTACATTGTCAATTAGCCGAAACACAAGTCGGATTAAAGTATTCTTTAAAACTGAACTTAATGAAACGGGATTGTAAATTTGCTTACCGTGTACTTGAACTTCTTCTTCATTTGCTAGTGCTTTTGTCCCGCATTTTGCGCAGGGTCGGCATGGTTAAGGTCGGATTTGGCATGGTTAATCTTAAGGGGTGGCCGGATGCCCTTCCTGCTGCCACCCCATACCCCCAGGGATGGGAGTAGTGTACCCCATCTGTCTGCGTCTAGTGTAAACCATGAAATAGTGTGAACGTTTTTCAAATGTCTGCGAGGCATGTAATTCAGGCGGGACATTGGTTCAAATGGCTCTGAGCACTACGGGACTTGACATCTGTGGTCATCAGTCCCCTAGACTTAGAACTACTTAAACCTAACTAACCTAAGGACATCACACACATCCATGCCCGAGGCAGGATTCGAACCTGCGACCGTAGCAGCAGCGCGGTTCCGGACTGAAGCGCCTAGAACCGCTAGGCCACAAAGGCCGGCGCGGGACATGGGGACCAGCCCCGTATTCACCTAGTGGGATGTGAAAAACCGCCTAAAAACCATATCCAGGCTGGCTGGGACACCGGCCCTCGTCGTTAATCCGCCGGCTGGATTCGATCCAGGGCCAGCGCGCCTACCCGAGTCCAGGAAGCAGCGCATTAGCGCTCTCGGCTAACCTGGGGGGTACTACCGGGTACTTAAACTAAAGAAAGACAATTTAGGTTGGTACTTGCGAATAAAGCATGTTCAGTAGTACACCCGATGTTTGTCATAGAATGAACAGAACACCGACTGATAGTGTCACCAAATTTGGAATTCGTAATTTTCTGTTAGAGTGATTCACTACCAGCATAGACAAACAATTCTATGAATGATATACCGATTTGTCTTCCGGCATGATAGTATAAAACATTTTTGTAAGTTTCGGTTCTGTTCACCCATTGTTTCTATTCATCCCATTTTACGGTACTATGTGTCAGGGTGTTTTGGGCTGTGTCGCTATACTACCTTGCCATGTTTAAATATTCATCCTCCATGTTGGCTATCTATGTGGACGACCATCAATTTATTTGCATTTATACACTCCTGGAAATTGAAATAAGAACACCGTGAATTCATTGTCCCAGGAAGGGGAAACTTTATTGACACATTCCTGGGGTCAGATACATCACATGATCACACTGACAGAACCACAGGCACATAGACACAGGCAACAGAGTATGCACAATGTCGGCACTAGTACAGTGTATATCCACCTTTCGCAGCAATGCAGGCTGCTATTCTCCCATGGAGACGATCGTAGAGATGCTGGATGTAGTCCTGTGGAACGGCTTGCCATGCTATTTCCACCTGGCGCCTCAGTTGGACCAGCGTTCGTGCTGGACGTGCAGACCGCGTGAGACGACGCTTCATCCAGTCCCAAACATGCTCAATGGGGGACAGATCCGGAGATCTTGCTGGCCAGGGTAGTTGACTTACACCTTCTAGAGCGCGTTGGGTGGCACGGGATACATGCGGACGTGCATTGTCCTGTTGGAACAGCAAGTTCCCTTGCCGGTCTAGGAATGGTAGAACGATGGGTTCGATGACGGTTTGGATGTACCGTGCACTATTCAGTGTCCCCTCGACGATCACCAGTGGTGTACGGCCAGTGTAGGAGATCGCTCCCCACACCATGATGCCGGATGTTGGCCCTGTGTGCCTCGGTCGTATGCAGTCCTGATTGTGGCGCTCACCTGCACGGCGTCAAACACGCATACGACCATCATTGGCACCAAGGCAGAAGCGACTCTCATCGCTGAAGACGACACGTCTCCATTCGTCCCTCCATTCACGCCTGTCGCGACACCACTGGAGGCGGGCTGCACGATGTTGGGGCGTGAGCGGAAGACGGCCTAACGGTGTGCGGGACCGTAGCCCAGCTTCACGGAGACGGTTGCGAATGGTCCTCGCCGATACCCCAGGAGCAACAGTGTCCCTAATTTGCTGGGAAGTGGCGGTGCGGTCCCCTATGGCACTGCGTAGGATCCTACGGTCTTGGCGTGCATCCGTGCGTCGCTGCGGTCCGGTCCCAGGTCGACGGGCACGTGCACCTTCCGCCGACCACTGGCGACAACATCGATGTACTGTGGAGACCTCACGCCCCACGTGTTGAGCAATTCGGCGGTATGTCCACCCGGCCTCCCGCATGCCCACTATACGCCCTCGCTCAAAGTCCGTCAACTGCACATGCGGTTCACGTCCACGCTGTCGCGGCATGCTACCAGTGTTAAAGACTGCGATGGAGCTCCGTATGCCACGGCAAACTGGCTGACACTGACGGCGGCGGTGCACAAATGCTGCGCAGCTAGCGCCATTCGACGGCCAACACCGCGGTTCCTGGTGTGTCCGCTGTGCCGTGCGTGTAATCATTGCTTGTACAGCCCTATCGCAGTGTCCGGAGCAAGTATGGTGGGTCTGACACACCGGTGTCAATGTGTTCTTTTTTCCATTTCCAGGAGTGTACTTCCGGAAAAAATTAGTGCACCCTTTTAGAGGTTTCCGATTCACTCAAGAGATATTGTTGCAACAGTGCTTATGGCGTAAGTGAAATGATTACATTTACGGACTTATAGCAGAAGCGGTTCTGAGCTACCAGATATCGACACGTATTCGTACATAGTTTAGTCTCCACTGGCGGCAATGCAGGTGCTGATTCTGGCATCCAGTGAATCGTACAGATGACGTATATTGTCCTGGGATACGTTATTTCATGCTTGTTCGAATTGTCCACGTAGCTCTGTAAGAGTTATTAGTTGAGGGTTTGTACGAGTTACTTTTCGTCACATGATATCCCACACGTGCTCGACTGGAGACAAGTCCGGAGATCGTGCTGGCAAGAGAAGTTGCTGCACATCTTGAAGAGCATGTTGAGTTTCATGGGCAGTGAGTGAGTGTATGTATGTGTGTGTGTGTGTGTGTGTGTGTGTGTGTGTGTGTGTGTGTGGAGCGTTATCCGGTTGGAACAACACAGCACCTCCCTGTTGCACGAACGACAAAAAAGAAAAAAAAACGGGTTTAACAACATTCTGCACGTACCGAACGCTGGTTAGTGTCCGTTCCAGAAACACCAAAGGTAAACAAAAGTTGTAGCTTATCGCGTCCCAGGCCATAAGGCCTACGGTGGGGTCAGTGTGTCTTGGACGAATACACTCTACGAGTCAGTGCTAACCAGGTGTACGTCGTTCACGCAAACGATCATCACTTGCATGTGGGCAGAAGGCCATTGCGCGCCATTCAGTCTTCCAAGTGATCGACGGCTCCAGACGATCCGTGCAATTCGAGCAGAAGACGGGCTAGAGGTGTGCTGCTCACAGTCTCACTGCTAATAACCGGTTCGCAACAGTTCGTCTGGGCTCACAAGGCCTCTCATCTGTGCTGTGGTACTTGTGCAATCTTCCACTACTGTCCTTACAATACGACAATCCTGGAGGTTGTCTACTCTGCGTGGACGTCCAAAACCTCGTCTACAGTTGTGAGAATGTTCACGCGACCACCGACGCCACCATCGTTGCACAAATGTAGCACGTCCAACTTGTGTGGCAATTCTCCGAAACTAGCTCATTTTGCTGTAGGAAGCGCGAGTGCGTTTCCAGGCTATGGTTGCCTGCTTGTTTTACACATTTAGGCCACACTGAGCCTTTTGTCTGTGGGAATTCCCTATGAAGAAGTAGACACAGAAGGCGCTCTGGTAGCTATACCACTACGTTATCTGTTGGCGGACGACGTTGAAACCCTTATCAGTACATCTACTGTCCCCCAGGAGACGTACGTCGTAAATTTCGAAATTTGTGGTAAGGTCTTATGGGATCAAACTGCTAAGGTCATCGGTCCCTAAGCTTGCCCACTACTTAATCTAACTTTAACTTACGCTAAGGACGACACATACACCCATGCCCGAAGGAGGACTCCAACCTCCGACGAGGGAAGCCGCGCGGACCGTGACAAGACCCCTCAGAGCGCTCGGCTACCCCGCGTGGCGCAACTATGTCGTCATCGGATCAAAATCGACGTCGTCTTTTCAGGTGTACTAATTTTTTCCAGCAGTGTATATGCAAAAGTTTTACCTTATATTTTCTCTGCACCTGCCTGTTTATTACCCAGATGCTTCGTTCAAATCTACAGTTATATGGTCTACAAACCACCATACAGTGCACTATTATGAATATTCTGTCCTATTCCATTCACATATGGAGCTAGAGAATTGATTTTACGTACAGTAAGTGCTCAAAACTGTCGGGTCACCACTATGTAATGCGGAACTGACCACTAGATGTCACGAGAGGCAAATCCGCCAATATAAAAGGAGGTGGGAAGTATTGTGTTGACGTTAGAGAAACAGTGAAAGTAGAATGATTTAGTCAGAAGAGCCTACTGACTTCGAATTCGGACTAGTCATTGGATCTCATCTGACTAACAAACCCATCAGGGACATTTCAACACTTCTAACTCAATTTCACTGAAATTAGTAACGGGTGATAAGAAAGCCACAAGAAGTACTGTAGTAGTAACCACGGGCTGGTAGGCGCAGTAGGGCGACATGTCGGTCAGAACGGCATGTTCGCAAAACGACAGTGTGTCAGGCTTGCATCGCTCAGCGGAAAACAGCACCGCGCCGCGGTAATAACCCGAGTGGGCAGGCGATGTCACCACACGAGGGCAAGAGACTTGTTGTGAGCTACATGACTGAATGCTGGGGTTTGGTGCAAGAAATTCGCCTCAGACTCGTATAAATAGGTCTCAACTTTGAGGCGGAGTCACTCAGAGTTTAGCAGCACCACCAAGACACCAGGGCCACACTGAACGACGACACGACTGGGCACCGCCAGCTACATCCGTGGATTCGAGACAAGGGTGGGCCATCCGCCACCAGCGTATTTGATGCCACAACGCTGCTGGCTTGCTGTTAAAGCCTGCCGCCAGCTGAATCTTGGCAGAGGGTAGCACGCACAGTAGTCTCGTAAGTGATGCCGCGGTGAACGCGTGCAGGGCTGAGTCGCAAGAAGTGGTCGTCCCACACTGAAACCCCATTGCAACAGAAGGAACGCGTCATTGACAATGATGGGCCTTAGACTGCCTTCACACCCGCAGCTGTCTTCCAGCCTGTAATGAGCATCGCGGAGAACCAATGCAAGCATCGCTTCGCCTGGCAGCCGTCCACAAGCCAGCGCTTGTGAGTCACCAGGGTGAAACGTGTTTGCCTTGTGGAGCTATCAACGCATTGTGTACTTCACGTTGAATAAAGCAGTTTCTTTCCGTCAGCAGTGTATTCACTGAGCCTTCCGGCCTGTTGCCACCATACTGGGTGCCGCTGCCCTCAACAGTACAGCGGATGGCGAAGGAATATCCACAGGTAAGCCAAGACCAGGCAGATCTCATGTACTGGTGGACAGTGACTGTCGAGCATTGTGCAGGGTTCTTTATATAATCGCACGAAATCAGTGAAAGGAATCCTCGTGTTCCGAAGTGCCACCAGCAGCCCAGCTAGCACAATGACTTTGTTCAGGGAGCTAAAAAGAATGAAGTGCAGTCGTGGAGCAGCTCTTCAAATGCCACACATTTCTGTAGTCAAAACTACGCGGCGCTTGATTTGGCATACAGAGTGACGCCACTCGACATTGGATGACGGGAAACGAGTGATTCGAGGTGAAGGATGATGCTGTACCCTGTGGCAACACGATGGAAGGGTTTGGGTTTGACTAATGCCTGGAAAACCTTATCTGCCATCATGTGTAGTGCCAACAGTGAAGTATAGAGGAAGTGTACTACCAAGTAGGTTTTTTTTTACGTCGTTAGGATGTGACCCGCTTGTTGCGCTTAAGAACACACTAAATTCTGGAGGATACGACCCCATTTTGCAGCATTGTGCACTGTGTACAGTATAGGAACAGTTTGGAGACGACTATCGCTTTATCAGCATGACAATGCACTCTGTCATCAAGCAGCATCTGTGAAGCAGAAGAGTGACGTGCACAGAAACATTAGACACCTCACTGAAACAGTTCCCAGCAGAGTTAAAGCCGTCATAAAGGTGAATGGCGGACACATTGCATATTAGTGTCCACAAGTAGGTGTCGGGATACTTTTTATCGGATAGTGTATGTTCCGCGCTTTTCCTAAATATTTTGTTGCGAATATCGGGATAGTTTCTTCATAACGGTCAATGTCTATTAATTGCCTCATCTCGTTGTAGATGCGACATTAAACCTAAACCTTATCTTATTTCTATCAATCGAGAGCATTAATTTTTCGCAATGCGCGTTGGTGGACATATTTTACGTATCGTTATTTTTCCGCATAATGTAATATATTTTTTTAATTTTTATAGTAAAATTCCTGTACTAGCCCTAATGTTTTCAGATACATAGCTCGAGAGAAACCTTGTCTATTTTGGAGGCCTCGCAATTACATCTAGAAGTCATTCTGTCCAAATTATGGTGCTCAACCATCGAAACTGCCTGCAACACCTAATAGAGGCAAAATGTGACCTCTAACAAAAATTCCTTTATCCAATATGATTTATATGTGACCATCGAAGATACTTTTTACCGACGTTATTTTTACATTAATATGTAACTGCTGAATCTTGTTATAAATCTGCGTAAGGCCCCTTACATGATACCACTAGCAGTTCTAAGCGCTTCAGTCTGAAACCACGTGACCGCTACGGTCGCAGGTTAGAATCCTGCCTCGGGCATGGATGTGTGTGATGTCCTTAGGTTAGATAGGGTTAAGTAGTTCTAAGTTCTAGGGGACTGATGACCTCAGAAGTTAAGTCCCATAGTGCTCAGAGCCATTTGAACCATTGTTTTGAATTAATTTCGAAATTTCTTTTTTGCCAGCAAGTTCATGGTAAGGGTCTGCGGTAGCGTTCTCGCTTCCCGAGCCTGGGGTCCCGGGTTCGATTCCCGACGGGGGCAGGGATTTTCACCTGCCTCAAGATGACTGGGTGTTGTTGCGTCGTCTTCATCATCATTATTCATCCCCATTACTGTCGGAGGATGGCAATGGCAAACCACCTCCACTAGGACCTTGCCTAGTACGGGGTTACGGGTCTCCTGCATCGTTCCAGTAGGCTCTGTCGAGTATGGGACTTAGTCATCATCATTATGGTAAGGATATATACTTTTGTTCGATTGTAATACGGGATAGCCCAACTATCGCTTCCCCAGCGTTTCTAACCCACAATGATATAGCTAGATGTAACTCCTGTATTACCCCTTTGGCGGGAATACTGAACCACTACCATCGTTGTCTGATCCCATTTAATATCCTCCACACACTCATTAACACAGGACCTAAATGTCCCCAGATGCATAGCCTTACGTAAAACAGAACGCATTCAATGTGTCATCTGGAGAGTCTCAGTATATTTTCTTTTTCTAAAGCAGAGACATAATTTAACTAAATCGTCAATCAGCAATTTCACATCAACTGCTAGATAAAGGTCACGTCTAGACTTCTCTATGCATTATAGTCTTCAGCCATACGCACTGTGTTACTCCAGCCTCATCTAGCCACCTTACATTAGGCCGTCGTCTCGGTCTCTTCTTATCTCAAGGAATCCAATAATGAACATCTTGTTCCACCTAACAATCATTCACCTGTTTTTATTTTATTTTATTACAGCTCTTTCTCCTATCGATGGCTAAAACACATCTCTCTATTTTTCTCTGAGGAACCTGAGTTTATGATGGATTTTGTATTAAAGATTCTTGTCTCACGGCCTTACGTCAAAATTGGTAACAGACGCTTTCTATAAGGTTTTCGTTTCAGAGACACCAGACATGTATTATGGGAAACCCTACCTCGTTTACCAAAAACTCCTTTGAAAGTTTAACTTTTGCTGTAATTTGATAGCCATGTCCTTACAAAACTGTGCATTCTTCAGCAGCCTGCAAATATTACAATTTTAATAAAGCAACAGTCCCTAGTGGTCTCCAGTCATAACTAGTCAATTTAAGACATAAAAGCAAATGTTTAATTCGGAATAAAATTCAGTCGTCAGTTTCAAATATGAATAAAACAGCAAGTGTTTATTTTTGATTAACAATTCCAATTCCTCACGTTTCTGTCATCGTAAATTAATTTTTAATCATGTTTCTATAAAATTTGTAGGTCTTCGTATAGTCCTGCAGTTTTCCAGTTTTGCAGTAACGTTGCTTCTCACTTGGGTTCTTATATAGATCTGATACGTCTATTTATTCTTATAGACGCTACAGATTTGTTCATACACCATCTTTATAATTTCCTGTACTTGTAGACATACACTGTTATAAGCTCACTTTTAGATATTATTTATTAAAAATAGTCCTATTATCTACAGAAAAGATTGGCTTTGTTAAGACTCTCTTCGTTGCTGCAGCACTGGTATGTTCCATGAATGGGCCATTAACAAGGTACTAGGACAAATAATTTGTGTGGCGTGTGCTTTCATGTTCTGAATGACAATAAGAGTCAAATCAACGGATAGGCGTCAATTCACTCCCGACCAAGAATGTACCCAGTTTTCATCGTTTTCACATTTTTTGTTTTCTGTGATTAAATTAGTAAGAACATCGATTTTATGCAAATGGAAATTTGAAACAGCACTCAAGATATTTGAGTATTTTCGGCAGAAAACAATCATGATATTATATAACGGTAATATCTTTATCGTAAAGTTTTAAGAAAGCATTTAAAACCATGCAGTTTATTAGTACGAAATACTGAGACGGATTTTACTCATTAAAGCAACGGACTGCCAATCCCCACGCATATGTCCGAATCACTCTGTTACGATAGCTTTAATTTCAAATAGTCGCTGATGAGTTGTAACAGTTCCACTTAAATAACTCTTCATTTTTTGCTCGAACAGTCCACGGGTGTACTGCCGGTCCATAGTGTCCAACGGGCACAATATTTCTGCGATCAGACATGCTGCCATCGTCAGGTGCGCTGGCGTACTGACCTCCTGAGGGTGGGCGGCCGTATTAAATCCCCTCCCCTCGCGAGGCGTTCTCTCCTCGGTCCGCGCCCGCGCGTCAGCGGTCGCTGAAACGCTGGCGTCGGCGTGTGTGGTGGCGTCGGTGTAATTGCCTCGTCCGGCCTAGTCGCCCGTTCGTTTCCTTTGCTGAGCGTCTTTTTAATTAGACTTAATGCCGGTTCCCATGACCTGCTGAGGTTGTAGCCGCAATCTCGGTTGATGAGTCCATCTCTGGTACGAATTTCGATAGCCTCTCTAACGACGGTGTCCCAGTATTTAGATGTCTGTGCCGAGACCCTGGCATGTTGGTAGTCCATTTCGTGATTTTCGGACAAACAGTGCTCTGCGACCGCCGTCTTGTTGGGGTACCTAAGTCGAGTGTGCCTCTGATATTCTCGGCAACGATCTTCGATGTTGCGCACTGTCTGTCCAATATGTCTTCCGACAATGACACGGTATCTGGTATATGCCGGCCTTCCGCAAACCGATATCGTCCTTGACACTTCCCAATAATGCTCATGTTTTATATGGTGGGCAAAAGACAGTTCCTACTCGGTGTTTCCTCAATATTCGTCCTATTTTCCCCGATAGTGCGCCAGTATACGGTATATAGGCAGTGGCTATCTCTTTCTCTGTGACTTCTTCCGTCTCCACACGCTGTACTGTAGAGGTGGGGCGGATAGCGCGTCTGATCTGCCATTCTGAGTACCCGTTTTTCCGGAATACAGTCTTGAGGTGTTCCAGATCTTGGAGGAGACTCTCTGCGTCAGAGATGGTGCGCTCTCTGTCCATCAGTGTTTTTAGCACCCCATTCCTCTGCGCGGGGTGGTGGCAGCTATCCGTATGCAAATACAGGTCGGTGTGCGTTTTCTTGCTGTATACCCCGTGGCCCAGTGTGCCATCCGCTCTTCTTTTGACCATGATGTCCAGGAATGGTAATCTTCCTTCTGCTTCGGCCTCCATAGTGAATTTGATGTTCGGATGTATGGAGTTCAGGTGTGTAAGGAAGTCTAGAAGCTTGTCCCTTCCATGGGGCCAGATCACGAACGTCTCATCCACATAACGTAGAAAACAAGTAGGTTTCCATTTGGATGACGCCAAAGCTTCCTCCTCGAAGTGCTTCATAAAGAAATTCGCGACCACAGGCGAGAGTGGGCTCCCTATTGCGACTCCTTCTGTTTGTTCATAGTTTTCTCCATTAAAGAGAAAATACGTGGAGGTCAGAACGTGCTTGAAAAGGTTGATCGTCTTCTCATCAAATTTCTGTGCAATAAGCTCAACTGACTCTCGAAGAGGCACCCTGGTGAATAATGAAACAATGTCAAAACTCATCAGGATATCTGAGTCTTTCAATTTGAAGTTCTCGAGACGTTTCACGAAATCCACAGAATTACGAACGTGACGAGGGCATTTACGCGCGTAAGTGCTTAGTAATTCTGCCAGCAAATAAGTAGGTGCCCTAATGTTGCTGACAGTTGGGTGTAACGGCACCCCTTCTTTGTGGACTTTAGGGAGTCCATAAAGTCTTGGCGGTACAGGTCCTTGAGGTGTCAATTTCTTGGCGACGCCCTCTGCTAAATCTGCGTTCTTGAGAAGAGCTCTAGTCTCGTTCTCCACCTTCTTTATGGGGTCAACGTTGATCTTCCTGTAAGAGTCGTCATTTAGCAGGCTCTACATCTTCTCAATGTAGTCTTTATGGGAAAGAACAATTGTAGCATTGCCTTTGTCAGTCGGTAAGACAACAGTCTCAGGGCCCTGTCTCAGGTCTCGAATGGCTGCCCTCTCCCTGCTGGTAATATTCGACTTGATCGGTTTAGTTCTCGTCAGAGCACGGCAGGTTTCCGGCGTACTTCTTCAGCTGCTGCAGGTGGTAGTCGCACAGCAACCTGTTCAACTGCATTGACAATGTCCACTATCGGCGTCAACCTAGGCGTGGGAGCAAAATTAAGTCTCTTCTCCAGAACAGAAACTGCATCCCCAGTCAGCTCAATGTCTGTGAGATTGATGACCGTCTTGCGTGGGGCCTCCAGCGATGATTTGTCAGAGAGACGAGAGAACTTAGATATCTGACGTCCCGAGGTCTTCTTATGTGCAGAATCGGCGGTCACCCAGGTAACAACATCAGTCCTGTCCCAGGTCCCGGAATTAAAATGACTGGCTAGTTGTAGATGTATTTTAAGTAATTCTTGGGAGTTGTACTCAAGGCTGCGTCTGGTAAAGTGTACCCTCTCACGAACCAAGGCGAGGACAGTACGCCTCATAATTCTCTTAGCTGCTGCAGAATCGATGTGATGTGTGACCTTAGCAAGGTTCGGTACAACCTGATCGGCACGACATCTCTTCAGAAAAGCAAGAGCACTCAGCAGACGGCTTCTTCTGTGGTGCAGCTTGTCGAATTTCTTCATGCTGCGATACATCTCCTCCCCGTAGAGGTATATGATGTGATTCTTCAGTTTCGTACCAGGGAAGCACTCATCAATCGAGATTGCGGCTACAACCTCAGCAGGGCATGGGAACCAGCATTAAGTCTAATTAAAAAGACGCTCGACCGATGACCGTCGCAGTCTGGTCCCTTTAATCCCACAAAAAGACGCTCAGCAAAGGAAACGAACGGGCGACTAGGGCGGACGAGGCAATTACACCGACGCCACCACAGACGCCGCCGCCAGCTTCGCAGCGACCGCTGACAGCGCGGGCGCGGACCGCGAAGAGAACACCGCGCGAGGGGAGGGGATTTAACACGGCCGCCCACCCTCAGGGGGTCAGTTACAGCATCCTCCGCACTGGCCGCTATCCTCAGGAGTGGAAACACACCGAGGTCGTCCCCATCCGGAAGCCTGGGAAGGACCCTCGTCTACCGAGCAGCTACAGGCCTATCAGTTTGCTACCAGCAGTCAGTAAAGTCTTTGCACGGCTGTATCTCTGCCGCTCCTGCGTCACATCATTGAAGAACGTCTCATACCGGACGAACAATGTGGTTTTCGCCCTGGACACGCAATAACGCACCAACTGCTTCGAGTCGTTGAAGAGGCCCTTGATGCCATCGAACGACAGGAGTATTTCGGGGCCATCTTCCTGGCTGTTTCACGGGCGCTCGATTCTGTATGGCATGAGGGGCTTCTCTTCAAGCTCCTGGACCTCGGTGTGCCCCTGCCGCATGTCCGTCTCTTAAAATCTTACCTCGCCCACAGAAGCTTTCATGTACGCACGGAGGACCTGTCGACGCGCCGCCGGGTCAGGGCTGGAGTTCCCCAAGGCTCCGTCCTCGGCCCCATACTGTACATCCTGTATACCGCAGACATGCCGCGAGTGGACAGGGTCCACCTCGCCCTCTACGCGGATGATACGGCGATGTACACGAGAAGCATGAATGCAGCTCTGCTCCAACGACGCATGCAGGCAGCAGCTGACACACTTAGTGGGCCAGGAGGTGGCGCCTCAGCTTCAATGGAGCTAAGACGCAAGCCCTCCTCATCACCAAGAAGCATAGTCCAGCCGACCTACCGCAGATCACCGTCAGGGGAACCGCCGTACCTTGGGGCTATACAGCCAACTACCTGAGTGTGACGCTGGATAGAGGGCTCACCTGGAGACACCATATCGACGCCATCGTCATAAAGGTCAGGGGTCGAATGACTCAACTCTACCCTTTCCTAAATCCGACACCTGCGCTCCCGCCAGAAATGGGTGTTGCGCTTTATCTTACACTCATACGCTCGCTCATCGACTACGCCGCTGTGGTTTGGGGCAATGATGCAGCGACCCACGTCGACCGCCTCCAGAGACTTCAGAACCGGATTCTACGTCTGCCATTGCACCTTCCTCGGGACTTCCCGTCGGACGACCTTAACTGAATCTCCAACATCCCAACAGTTCGAGACAGGTTTCGTCAGGCTGCACGGCTCTTTTACGAGGAGAACGCTCGGTCCGAAAATCCGCTCCTTCGAGCACTGGGCCACCGGGTACAGCGTCTTAACGCAACCAGATGGCCCCACCTGCTTCGCGACCAATTAAGTTGCTAGCACGTCCAGAACACCGTCCCAGCAGACTTACAGGACGTAAAACGAGAAGTAAGACACCTCACACGCACCATCAGTTTGGAGGAACAGCCTTCCGGCTTAGACTTCACCGACCCACAGGGGCTCATCTGTCCCTGTCAGACAGCAGCAGCAGGAGCTCATTTCGTCAGCGCACCTGACAATGGCGACATTTCTGATCGCCGAAATATTGTGCCCGTTAGACACTATGGTCCGGCAGTACACCCGTAGACTGTTCGAGCGAGAAACTAAAGACTCGCATTTTCATTTTTTGTTTGTGATACATTTCGTGTCAGACTTTACTATCTGTGAGTGTTACGGGCTAATAGGGTTAGTGACTGCGTATCCTAAGCTGGTAATTTACTGTTCACATTTGAATAAAAATACATCTGCAGCAGTACCAGCAATTTTGTTAAAAGAGCTGTTTGATACGTAATGTTGGGCTGTATATTAAATTGACCTACTACAACTAATAATTAGATAAAGCACTAATTTATGAAGCTATTCTGCAGTATATGAATGTTCACCATCCAGTATTCAACAGAAAACGAAATCTGAGCACAAGTAATTCAAGAAATTTATATCAGAAACGCACACACGTGTATTTGCGTAGTAGTAAATAAAATATGCATAGCTATGTACTCGAACATTAATCAGTAGTTAAGTATTCATCAAATAACGCAGTGCGGTGAGGATGTTTCCTCGTGAATGTAATTATGAATCTTAGTCTCGAGAAGATTTATTACTGAGATACTTCATCAAACCAAAAGAATCACAACGAAGTTCAAAGACAAAATCTGCACATGCAATTGAAAATGTGGGAAAGCTTCACCGTCATGTGTTACTCAAATCGTTCCTGCATGAATGTACACAGTATATACTCTGCCACAGCAACCAACAATCCGGATACAGTTTTCAAACTTACCTTCACACATTTGAAAATAACTCACGCACAGATCAAGATATTCAGTATTATGAAGTGGAAAAGATGTGTACTATTTAAGTATTCGATCATCTGCGCACGAAATAATTATGGAAGAGAAAGAAAGAGATAGCAGCAACAGGTGTCGACAAAGTGGCTTCACAAAAAACATGCATCCATTTTATGTTCAATAATAAATGAATGACTTAGAATGAACAAAAACAATTCGTAAGAATACCGAATATAATTACTATATTGTTCTCAAATTGTTCATTGATCATCGGTAGATATTACATGAAACAATGTTCTAGTAAAAGCCATGAAAATATCTAGTCCCTCTACAAGTCTTCCAGTATAGCAGTTAACTATTGTGAACGCAGGAGAGGATAATAAGATGGAATGAAAAATTATTGGATGAAATAAATTACGACTTGATTCCGTAATCAGTTTCCAGCTTAGTAACAAGAAGCGATCAATAATCCTTAGTAATACCACACATCTGATTAAATCACGCTACAGTTCATTACAAGCTCTACACACGGAGCGATTGCAAAATAACTGTGCAAATATTTGCGTCTCACGATTGAAATGATCTAAGCATCGCCTACCAACAACGGTGGCAAAATAACTAAAGTGACTCTCTCGAAAACATCCAACACTGCAAACGTCGAGTACGACCTGCGTCGCTTCGAATTCCGGAACACAGCGCCCTCTTCAAATACACATGGCGTCATGGCGCAGACAACCGCCAACGGCTCTCATTGGCTGAAGACCCAAGTAGCACGCCGAAGAGGATAACTCGCTTATGCGGTGCCACAAAGGGACATCTCAGAGCTTTTGCACGACCGATGGAACCCGTTCACTAGATATCTTTACTGAATAGTGCAAGTATTATGTCGCGATATTACGAAAATCAGAAGCTCTGAGTAAAAACAAAACTTCAATGTAAAATGCAAGTGTCAGAGCCCAACTTTCTAAATACGGACATCACCCTTATCTCCAATATTACTCATCCTCTCTAATGACTTCGTTGTTGACGGGACATTAGTGTCTAACCTCCTCCTCCAATATGATTCACACAAAGGATAGATATACGATAAGTTGACGGATTGTTGTATTAGGTTGCAGACAATGAAAATGTCGCATTTCTAGATGAAAATTGTGACTCCTTTCATGTGTTGTAACGAAAATTCACTACACACTTTGCGGGAAAGAGCTCGTGTTTTACTGATTTGCTCTTCATGTGAGTATTTTTAAGCTATTACGTAAATTTTTAGATAATCAAGTAAAACATGTCCGTTAGTGTACAGAAGTAATATAGTGTTTAGTTAACACGCTAGGTTACCGTTACGTGATTCAAAGACAAATAAAATAAAATAATCTCATCAGGCACCAGGCAACAAAAGGAGCAAAGTCAATACCGTTAGTATTATTATCATTTCTCCTCGCGTTTGGAAATTTGCTCTCGTATTTTGGTGTAAGCACCCCATTACATCACATTTGTGTAAGTAGTGAAACTTGAAACCTGGCGAAAATGGTTTTCATCTTGTTGAAACTTCAATAACCGTACAGCTTTAATGGCAGTATGGAAATATTATTAAATGTGACTTGAAATACGAGTGACACGAAGCGCTTAAAACCGTCTGTGCCTCTTTGCTCTATAATCGTATTTAGGAATTTAGACGACAGTAACGGACTCCACACCTGCAATAATGACAAGAATGTGCGACGGGCAACAGCAGCGGCTCCTTCCAGAGGTATGCGGCGTGCCTGCGCAGAAGGCGGGGCGTGCGACTATATCGCGCCAGGTGTGCCAGCGCCGCTCGGACATTTGCCAGTTTACTTTTAAACCTAACATTACATGAATCTAAGACTTAATCTGGTTATGAGTTCTTCTCAGTCATATTCTAATAACTGCTTACAAACGAAAACGTCGTAATTATTGAGCATTGGACAATAAGCATATTAGTAATGAATTAACGACGTCTGTGGGTGTGCTTGTGTGTTTGTTATATTTTGTGTTGTGCGGTAGCTCGTTTAGAGTGCTGAATATTGTTTTGTTACATAGTACCGTTTGGTCATTGATAACTTTGATGATCAAACAGTTCTATGTAACAAAACAGTCTTCGACACATTAAACGAGCTATCGGACAATACAAAATAAAACACACAATCATACACACACACACACACACACACACACACACACACACACACATAATGAGAACAAACGGAACCGATTCAAAGTTCGCGGACGTCAAAACAGTAAAGAAACGACAGTCGGATGGGCATCAGAAATGTAAATTTGCGCAGTGCAACGTGTGTTCAAGTCACAATAACATAACAAGACGCAGTATTCACAAATGAGAGGGAGCAAACGCAAGTGAGCACTGTCAAGATATTAAACATAATCCTTGATTAACAAATTACACGAAATAGTTCTCCATACCTAAGGTTCACAAATTCTTATCGATGTCCAAAGGTCAAACCAACTGCTCAAAAACACATTTGGCACAGAAAAACATACTTTCCACAGCTCATGACTGGCCGAATACGACAATGGTAAGCTCAAGAACGGGCATATGCTAACATCCCTCATGTTTGCAGATGACACAGTGTACTAATTTAGATCAGTGGCTGATTTCGGTTGGCAGCCACAACACACCCGCAATCTAAATAGAAGGTGAAGTGACATATATACTGAATAACAAAAAAATTACATGTAACATATTTCGTAACCTAAACACAATCTATATTTATGTAGTTCAGGAAAATGAAAGAGGGAGAGTGAGAGAGAGAGAGAGAGAGAGAGAGAGAGAGAGAGAGAGAGAGAGAGAGAGTGTGTGTGTTTCAACGAAATCACATCCTAAAGGAAAAACAAAAACCCAGTTTCAGTTTTATTTTGGTACGCGGTAAGATATTTATTGCTTTCGGTACGTTTTCCTTTGTCTTTCCACCGCCAAACAAAATGAGCACAAGGACTGTATGGCGTCCCGCATTCAGCAGGATCACAATTGTATTTCCATTCAGGTTATGCTGATGCAGGACAGAGGACTTCGCTGGCGAGTTAAATACTTGAGAGCTTCCCAAGTGTCGCGCTAAACAAAATCGTAGAAATCATCTGGAATTTCTGCATCATATCATGTTCCTATCCTTCGGCGAGTTTCGTTGTACATGAATTGCCCGAAGGACAATCACCTAGCGTAGACAGCTTCTGGTTATTAGAAACGTATGTACTGCAAGCGATGGAAACATTGCGTTTCTGATGGTTATACAGAGAATGCGAACGAAAAATTCTTGTGCAGTCGACTGAACTCAGTTTGACAGGCTGCACGGGAACTTCAGACGTCTAAAACGATCATGTCGCACAGAAAAGCTGATGCTGTATGCAAACAAAGGGAAGATGCTGAAGAAGCTGTTAAAAACAGAAGCCACCGTGATAGGTCTACATCACTCACTGTGATGTTTTGAACCACAGTGGAGGAAATACTTGACTTTTTCAAAACGATTTATTCTTCTATCATTCGGGCTATTATTCTTCGCACAGACTATTACCACGGTTTCTGTTTACCTAGACATGTTAGCCTATTGCGTCTATGCACAGAAATTTAACATCTGATTTCAGCAGGGCGGTAATCACCGCTTACTCTACGTTCTTGTTGAGCTTTTACAAGGCAATGGATGATACGAGGTGGACCACTTACGTAACCATCGTATTCTCCAAACATCACAGTCGACATGTCTTCTTCGGGGAATGCATCAAGGATCAAGCTTACGTTACTAAAGTGTTTGATTTTCGAGGCCCAATTTATTCTCGACATCAACACCGTAACTCCAGAGACGTTAGAACAGATTTCGGCGTCAGACGCAAGTCCTCGCGTAACTAAAAGAGATGATGTTGGAGTACTACGGTAACTGTTGGAAAAAAAGACTTCACGTTATCACAAATTGTGTTTGAGATGCACTGACGGAAAAGAATCGCAACACCGAGGAGGAATTGTGCGACATAAACGAAAGTTGGTGGGCGTGTTTCTACACCTGAAAGACGATGCCTTTTAAAATTTCGCGGCTTTCGCATAATACTGGCGCAAGTAGAACCGGTATGAGGATGCAAATCAGATTTTCTTTAAATACACTCTGGAACGGTCGTGAACGTTAGTTACGTTTGAGACTGGACGAGGTAAGTTGATGTTAGTCAAGAATGCCTTTAAGGCGACAAAGACGCCATTATCAACACCTCATTGAGTTTGAACGAGGTCGTGAAATAGGGCTTTGAGAAGCTGGATGGTTCTTTCAAGCAGTGCGCGTGATTGCTGGCAACGGTGGTCACGAGAATGTACAGTCGCAAAAGACCGGGATCCAGATAGTAACGCGGCACTACCGAGAGGGCAAACTATCGTGTTCGGTGTATGGCTCTGACACATCGTACTGCTTCTGCAGCAGCAATTTGATCAGCAGTTGGCATCACAGCGATACAACGAGCTGTTACAAGTCGATTATATCAAGGACAGCTCCGAGCCAGACGCCCTGTAGCATGCATTCAACTAACCGCCCTTTGCGACTTCAGTGGTGTCAAGCGAGAGCTCACTGGACGGCATAGTGGAGCTCTGTTGTGTTTTCTCATGAAAGCTGGTTCTGTCTCGGTAGCAATGACGGCCGTGTGTTGGCAGGGACACCAGCTGAGGGCCTCCAACCAACCTGTCTGTGTGCTAAACACGCTGGACCTACACTTGGAGTTACGGTCTGGGGTACCACTTCGTATAACAGAAGAAGCACTCTCGTTGTTATCTCACGCACATTGGCTTCAAATGTGTACGTTATTTTGGTGAATCGACCTATTGTCTCGCCATTCATGAACCGCATTCAAAAATCGTTCAAATAGCTCTGAGCACTATGCGACTTAACTTCTGAGGTCATCAGTGGCCTAGAACTAATTAAACATAACCAACCTAAGGACATCACACACATCCATGCCCGAGGCAGGATTCGAACCTGCGGCCGTAGCGGTAGTTCGGTTCCAGACTGTAGCGCCTAGAGCCTCACGGCCACTCCGGCCGGCGAACCGCATTCCAGTGGGTGTTTTCCAACACGCTAATGCTAGCCTACATAACGCTGTTGTAACCCAACAGGCTCTACAGAGTGTCGATATGTTACCTTGGTCTGCTCCATCACTAGATCTGTCTCCAATCTCGAATCGAGTATGTCTGGACATCAACGGATGACAGCTCCTTCGTCATCCATTACCAGCATTAACGGTCCCTGTATTGACCGACCAAATGGAACAGACATGGATGTCCAACCCACAAACTGACATCCAGCACCTGCACAACACAATAAATGTACCTATGCTTGCTTGCATTCAACAATCTGGGAGATACACCGATTATTAATGTACCAGCATTTCATATATGCTACCAACCGGTTATCTCGCGCTTACATTAACCTGTGATCTTGCAGTGTTAATCACTTAAATATATTACGTAGACAAATATCTTCCAAAATTTCACTTCTCTACGTTAATTATTTTTTGGTGTTGCAGTTTTTTCCATCAGTGTATTAGACTGTATTATGGAACGCAGCTAACCCCTTAATGGCTGAATAAATTTTTAGATGGAAGACAAAAGTCAAAAATTGTGGCGCCTTAGAGGTACCCGAAACACTGGGGAGAATGCAGCACTTGTCAGCAGAGTTGGTAGCTACTGGCACTGACGCTCAAAAACAGTTAACCTTCCAATTATTAACACAGCATTGGTATGACGCGAATTCGCCACACTCGGCATTAAAGGGTTAAGTTAGGGCTTTACGAGCAGGAGATCCTGTATTTGCTTTACGCGGAGCTCAGTGTGATACAGCTGTACGAGAGTGTTATCGTTACCTGAGACCTACTGAGACTGTAGCAACAGCCGAAGCGGCCTATAAGTGGAAATAAAAGGTGATCTAGTTGTCAACATCTGGTGAGAGCGTCTATATTTGGCCCAGCGAGGATTCTGTGGTATGAGGAAGGCGAAGATATATGACCCCGCTGGCATGCCGCTCACTTTAGTGCTTCAGGTCACGTGATGATAGCAGAACAATCTATGCCTGCAGTAAAGGTTATTTGTATTCTACGAGCTGATGGACACCTGAGTACCACTCTGCTGTTATGTTGCAGAATTTAATGGTTCCCCTAAATTACAATAGAAACGGAAAGTAAAAGATCGTACACACCAGAAAAAAAGCAAAAAAAAAAGTCAGGGAAAGTAACAAGGTGGTCTGGAACTGAAATAGCACCATGGACAATTTGCAAGTGGTGAATAAAATTGGAGAACGCTTTGCGATAACTCATACATCACCAGAGCATTTTTTCTTACACCGTATACGAGTATTAGGATTTCGATGGGAGCGTGCTAAGTATTACATCTTGGAAGCGTCTCTACGAACTGTTTTTAGCCTAATTTCGTTTTCATCATCTTTACGGGATCGATACTTAGAAGGATGAAGAATAATCATCGTTTCTTACCTGAAACCCGGTTTACAAGGTTCTCGAAGGTGAATGACCCGAAATATAAACCGTCTTTCTTCAACTGTTTGGCAGTTCAGATTTTTAAAATTTCTGTTAACCTCTCCCGATAGAAAAAATAGCTTGCAATCATTCACAGCAGCCTTCTTTGTATATACTATCGGCATTCTGTGTAATCCAGGTATTATATAGAATGCCTAGGTAATGTACGTAATGCCTGATGTTTTTAGGCAAACTATGAAATATAAGTTTCTTGTGAAAATATTACATACTTTTCCTATGTATTCTATACCATTCTCAGGCACTATACAGAATGACCAACACCATTTAAGCAACGTGTGAAAAGGGCACAAGATGAGAAGCTTTTATTAATTGATACCCAATGAGAGCAGAACTGAGACTGAAGTACTTATTACGGTAAGCATTCACGTCTCTTCTTCACAAAAAAAGAAACACATTACATTTCGGTAATTTGAGCTCGTACATACATTTTACGACTTAAAGACGAGTGCGAACAGAATAAAACACAAAGCAGAATTGGCATGACTTACTTGTTGCAGTAGGGAAGGCTAGGGTGACATTTTGGATTGCACTTAATTTTCTTTTTGACACAAAACACCTCATATTTTGGCATTTCGTGTTGCACATGCACCTGACGAATTCTTGGCCGCTTCTTGTGGACTGAGAAGTAGCCACAGATCGGAGAGGTATTTCGTGGTCAGGAAAGTATTCAATTCTCATTAAGTTCTTTGGACATACCGTGAATTCTGATCTTGCGTAGAGGTGCTTCAAGATTCCTTCTGTAGTTCCAAGTCGGTATAGGCCATCTTCCGTCACGTTCCCCCCGCCCTTTGTCGACGTCGGGAATCGTAACTCGCACAGTGGCACCAAAAGGCACATGGGGAATTTTTTTGTCAGAATCCCTTTTCATTTTTTTGGCTTGAATCTCAAGGTCCAATTTCGATTACATTTACTTTGGATTTCTGTCTCAAGACTGAAGGAAACACTGCACAAAATGCTAACCCCGTAAGCTTCTACTTCGTGGTCATATGTGAATGTCCACAGATGGCATGAACGTTTCGGCTACATCTCCGACATGTACAAGCACCGCTGGTTTCTTTTACGCAGACACAATGGATATCAGAAAAAGAAGGATTTACGGGAACACAGAAATGTCTTCATCACTGTTTTAGTTTCCTCAGCCATGGATTGCATTCTCATCTTTGTCTTTTGCAGGGAGCTGAGCCACTTGCATTGATTCATCTCGTCTTTATTTCTGCTGTCGAATATTCCTTTATGCTGTTTTCAAATAGTTTGCAAATTCCCTTCCGTTATCGGACTGTAGATTCAATGGAACACCAAACAACGTAAATATGTCAATGAAGTTGAAGGTTACTTCTTTCATTCTCTTTGATTTCAGAGCCCTGAGAACTTCAAACTTAGTAACATGATGTTGATAGATCATTATAAACCTGTTAGGATGGGGCTAAAAATTGATGGTATCGACCTGACAACGGGAACTGAATTCCCAAAAAAAACACTACCTTGACCACAAAACCTCTTTTAACATCTTTTTGCTTCGTCTGGCAGGACTCACAAAGGTGAATGTACAGCTCAATATCATGACGGGTAGTGTTCTTACGCTTGGGTGAAAGTTCTTTCAACATCCTGTCCCGCCCTCCATGACCAATAGCTAAATGGATCTTGTGGAGTATATAAAATAACTCGGAGTCCGTGACATCAGGTTTAATAGAGTTCGTACGTTCTTTAACAACACAGGTCAACTTAGTCTTATTCTCGACCATTATCACATCACAGTGTTTCAGCAGCCAATAATCCCGTGGTTCCTTCTTCATGGTGGTCTTAGCCTTTTTGACATTACTGAATAACTTTTGGTAACTGCTTTCGGTTATGAAAACTCAGTTTTTAGCAGCATTGGCTCTTACTTGAGATAATTAATCGCAGAACAGCAATTGCATATCAGCATGGTGTAATTCCTGTCTTGGTACTACACTCGCTTCCGACATGGTGATACAAGAACAACGGGAAAGAATGAAGGGAGAGCATCTGTGGAACTTCAGCCGGATACTGTACGCTGGAGACCTATTATGGTGAAATCTGTGGCGTGATATTTGAAAGCTGTACAACAATATGCTGTCTTCGCAACAATTAAACAAAAACCCAAAAGGCACCGAAAACAGAGGCGGTGGGAAAAAATAGCGGAATTAGGCGTATTATATACTTTTCCAGCAGGCAATGCAGCAAAGTATACAATGCCCAGGAAATATATAACATATCAATCTTTTCATACTTTGAAGTTCGATTTTAGGCATCTGTACCTTACCTAGGCATTCTACAGAATGCTGGATTCCACTAACATATATACTCGAATTCCCTTGATACAGCAGCTTGAGTAGTATACATGGATGGGTCGTTTAACGTCTGTTGTAAGCGTACGGCAGCTTCCAAGTACCATATCAGTGAATCGAATCCTGTCACCTGCTGAACCGAATCCTACCAACTGCTTTACCCATAGTGAGCCTACGCGACCGTTCCACTCCATATCTCTCCTCGACGTTAATGACCAAGCATCTGTACGATATACCAGAATCTAGTTGTGGCGCATATTTACTGCAGTGAAAATCTATAACAAGCTTGGATGAAAAGACGAAATAAAGGGGGGAATATATGAGTTTCACGTTCTGTCGACTACGAGGTAATTAGAGACCCAACACTACTCCGGATTGAGACAGAAGGGAAAGGGAAATTGGGGGAGCAAATGGACCGTGTTCTTTTCAAAGGGACCATACTGGTATTTGTCTTAGACGGTGTACGGAAATCGGGGAAAACATAAAATGTAGGTGCCGCTGCGGGATCTGTGCAAAGGTTCTCCAGAATGCGAGTCCAGCGTTTACTATGCCAGTACGCTTGGTCACGCACGTGGGAAGGAAGGTTAGGGTTTAACGTCCCGTCGAAATCTACGTCACTAGAGACGGCTCACGCTTGGAATCCATTGGGGTACAGAAAGTTTTAAGTGTGTATATAGAGCAGAGTAGAACAAATTGTAAAAGAAATAGATTTTTCAATACTTTCTTTACTTTATCTTGTGATATTTCTTCAGCGTTATTCCCGCCAAGGTGAAGACTGCTAGCAGCGACGGGAATAGACGTAGCCGCAGAATAGCCTACCTGAAAGGTTGAAAGTCGTGTACACCAACTGTATTTTAAATAGTGAATATTTCTTCTGTGTGTCTGTACGTATTTTCTCTATTCGATAAATCGCATTTATGAGGCGGAGATGGGGAAACAATCCAGTATTTGCCAAGGCTAGTGAGGAAAACCACTTCAAAATCCAAGCTGGTCTCTACTTTTACTGAATTTTTTAAAAGCCTATTCACTGCAACATAAATCGCAATCAGCAATTTACTACAAACTTGGCTTAAAACGCTAACATTATTTGTGTCAATTTTCGGAATACAGCCCGCTATTGTGTTCCCAGGACTCTTCTCAGAATTACTTAATCAGGAGATGTATTTTGGTTGGCTAGTTAAAAGACTAGAGAAGCTTAAGAAAAATAGGTGGCTTACGTTTAGGGTGATTGAGGAAATACAGAAGATGAGGCGTCTGACCAATCGAAGCGTAATAAACTGAGATGAGACCCGGAAGGCATTTCCAAATAGTAGTTCCAATCAAACCTCATTCAGCTTCTCGTCTTGTAATTATTTTTGAGACTGAGGTTTTTGTCTTAGCTTTCCCCTTCTAATGAAATTTCTACTATCCATGCTATCCAGCTAGCTCAGGAGCCCACCGTTACGAATGACGGAGATTTACGAAACACTACAGAATTTACAGTAAGAATGCAGCGGATATAATCCGTCCGCAAGTCGGAAATCCACGAATACAAACGTAACTGGTTGTGCTCTTTGAAGTGCTTACCATTTGTCGCCATTTGAGGGCACAAGTGCCTAACAGAACACCCAGCGAGGTGGTGCAGCGTGAAGACACTAGTCGCGTATTTCTGAACGAGCTAATTCAATTCCCCCTCAGGTCATCTAGATTTTGTTTTTCTATAATTTCCCCACGTCACTCAAGAAGAATGCTGGGATGGTTATTTTTAAGGGTATGGACGTTTTCTTTCTCCGTCTTTCAAAAATTCGTGTTTTTGCTCCTCCCCTAATGATCTCGTCGTAGACGGGACGCTAAGCCCTGATATTCCCTCGTTACTAGCCATATTCAAATGTTATCACCCACTCCCACCCTCATTCGTTAACAATATATGATTTTGGTGCATTAATTAGATATCCTTTAGGTTATGATTTTTAACGTTACCATCTCGTTGTTAGTGGGAACCTTATGCAGCAGTTATTTAAATTCGAATTTTCCTCATATGTGTTAAACGCTAATCTAATAATTTGAGGCATTAATACACTACGTAATCAAAAGTATCCGGATACCCCAAAAAACATACATTTTTCATATTAAGTTTCTGTAAGTATAGAACAATATCTACCGATAAATAATCAACTGCACACTCATCAAGATTTGTTTAAAATACTGCCGACAGCATTCAACTGCGCAGCGTACTTAAATGAAAGATTTAACAGTGACTGTATCTCGCAGATAGTATATTTTACGTCTAACAGGGTGACATTTAGGATTAACAAATGTGAATTTAGAATGTCTCAGATGGCTTACACGTGTTGTAATTGTTCGCATAAAAAATTGTAATGTTTTATTTATATGCACTAACTGGATGCCTTTTCTTTGCGAGGAGTATCGGAAATTCGGTGTAATAGTTTCGCTTAGGTGACTGCTGCGTGTACGGTTTAGTGTCACGTTTGTATCGTTGATGACGATGAGAGAGAACTGAGAGATTGAAACATGGTGCCGACACGTATCTTAGTCCGCTCGAATAGCTGCAGATTAGCTGTCGAGCTTTAAGTCTTCAGCCGGAGGACGTTTCATCTGTCACAGTATCTCACCTCTTCACTGTTTGGAATATGGAGGAGTGGTTTAGGATTTGACTCAAAACATTGAAGCTTAGTAGGATGATTAGAAACTTCACGCTATCACCTGTCCTCCCTTTCGCATCCAATTTCTGACGCTGAAATATTTCTATCGGCTGCTCAGGATTCTTACTCTGAACGGCAGAGTGTGGACGTGTTTACTGAAATTTCTGAACACACTACTTGTTCTATGCATTTCCATAACACGTCCCAGAAAATACTTACATTTTTTTTCAAATGTAAGCATCGAATGCGTGTTATAACAATAAGCTGATAAGCAACGAAATTTTTTGAAATGTGGCTTCACAAAAGCAACATAAATCACACACTGAGCCCCGACAGTTAACGTCAACTATTGTGGAAGAAAGCACCACTTACTTGGTAAAGAAACGAAACACTGCCTAGCCGTTCACATCGTGGAGGGCCCTTAATCACTTGGTCTTGCTAGATGACAGTTATTCGATGTGGCGTTATGTATACAGCAGCACCCGTACAAAACACACGGTAAAGTCTCCTTCTTAACACAGAAACCTTACAATACCAGAGCAAAACCGAAACGCCGACTGCTGTAAAACAGCAAACTCTGCCCACTGTCCGAACGACGAGCAATGTTAGACGTGTTTTCAATCCGTAAATACAATCGTCACTTACCGAAAAGATATTATATCAAACTGAAATTTTTTCTTAAGGTTCCGCAGGTCGCCTGTTATTGTGCTGTACTGACAACGACTGAAAAATCGAGATCCAGCGGTGAAGACTCTCATTTGAAAATTACAATATTGTGACCTTAAACAAAAACAGAGTTTATATGCTGTCGTTTCATTTTAATATCTTGATAAATAATGATGTCATCGCATCTACCGCAATTTGCGTTAAATGAACATAAGGAAGGCAAATTGGTGACGAGGTCGTTATATACGAATATGAACTAGAATAAAGAAGGTAGCCTACCACACTGGCATTCGTGTTAGTGGTAGAAGAGCATTACGAAATTTTAATCTGACTAACTGAACAAGGATATCAACAGCGGTTTTTCCAGTCAAGAGTCCGGTATCGCAATCACTGCATCACCTTACTCCGTAAATGAATGGGTTTCTGTTGAGTTTCTTAGGCGGAGATGGGAACTAGTCTGACATTTGCCTTGGCGAGTGTGGGAAACAGCCTAAAGACTCTGGAAGCAGATGTACCAAGCCATATATCGAAAACACGAACTGCGGATTCGATCTTGCAGATTGTCGTGCGACGTGTAAGGCTACAGAGCTGATAAAAAATCAGTGCCAATTACTCACATCGCTTTCTTGTATCACCAATGATCCTTGGCTTCAGCAATAAAGCGCAAATTTATGAGAACACGTTCCTGTCAGCCTGTCTGTTTGCTGACGCTGCCAGAGGCATACAGCACCAGTGATAAGGTGATGAAAGACATTGAAATTAACAGAGTGTGACATCAAAGAAATTTTTCTTCGCAAAATTCCATAAGAAGAGATCACAGAACTTCATATCCTTGTACCGTGGAGGCCAACGCCTCCTGTGCAAGGCTTTTTTTTAAAAAAAAAAAAAAAGGTTCGATTGTGCAGACACTCTTACTGTTGCTGTTCATTGACACGAATTACTTTCGCTATTGTGGAACGTTACCGTTGCAAAAAGACAACAGCTGTGGTTTATGCACGGCGGGGCACCCCATTATTTTCTACGGATCGTGCAATAGTACCTCATTGCAGTGTTTTATGGACGTTGGATTCGTCGAGGAGGCCCGGCAGCATGGCTTCCCCCGCTTAACGGACATTAATCCGTTGTATTTCTGGCAGTGGGGACACTGAAAAGCACTAGTGTTCACCCAACCCATAGGCAATTTGCAGAGGTTGCAGGAACGTGTGAATAACGCATGTGACGCAATACAAATGGTGCCAGATGTATCTGAAAGAGTGCGTGATTCACTGCGAAGAAAAACTGAGAGATGTGTCACGATTCATGGTAACCATATGCAGCAGTGTCTTTAATGTCTACTTCTGCGTAATAGACAGATGGGAATGAAAGATCACAAGTCAACAGGTATTGGCTTCCGGAGATATCATTATAAGAACTTTCTAGTTTTGAGTAATTCTACCTCCTGTACGAATATGTGACGCTGCGGTCACGAAAACTGACAACGATCGGTAGAACGGAGTGCTGCCCACATACCCCTCGATTCTTGCATTTAGTGATGCCTATGGGCTGACGATCACACTTCAAGGCCTGTTCGGACGGAGGGCCTTTTTTTTCTTTTTTTACATCCAGACAAATACAGACAGCTAAAGTAGGATTTTATTACTTTTTTTAAAAAAATCACGTTGATAACAGCCAAAAGTCTCACTGCTACTTATCAAAATGATTCACTCTTGATATTTGTAAAACTATTGGAAGCTACATTTATTTTGATGTGTGTAGTTTCTAGATTTCTCTGAGCGTACCATTTATGTTATTTTATTTCTCTGAATTCGGTTATTTATCTTCCATAGTGAGGTGCAGACCTACTTATAACTGACGTATTTTCTGGATTAAATTTATCATGCAGTGGATGTTAATAAATAAATAAATGTCGTGTGGTACAACGGCCTAGTGCACGTCTTTCAATTGGACGCCACTGCGGTGACTTCCGTTCCTGAACAAGACCGGCACCCGGTTTTCCCCGAACGGTAACCATCCAAGAATTACCCTAATGTTGCTTAACTTCGGTGATCGGTGTGGGGGAGATCCGGTGTTACTAACGTGGCAAGGCCGTCGGCATGGATATTAATGATACAGTCCCTTTACTGTTTTTGAAGTAGCTTATTTTCTCAGCCAATGTACATTTAGAAATACAGTTTATCTCCATCTGACCTTTAAAGGATAAGCGTTGCTATGCAAGCACGACAGCAACGTGTATCTCTGTTGTCTCTGTTGGTAATAGTATATTTTTATGTAGAAGTATATAATGAGCACTCACGGAGAATTTTTAAAACCGTGTTGTCACTTATCTGAGAATGTTTTTTCTACCTTGCATATGTCATTGTACTGTGTGTCTTCCTCATTTGGTGTAGCAGAAACCTTCTCAGGTACATGAAATTGTTTTATGCCATGTGTTCTAATGTATGTTTCACGTTTTTCTTCAAGCACTTAAAGTGCACCATAATCGCCCGCAGATAAACGCTTCTGTCGTGTAGACACCACAGTAATGGCCCTCCAATAGCCTTCTATAGCTCTGAGGGTGAATCTGTGGCTCGAAATGTATAGTTTGGTCATAAACATTCTGAAAAACTTGTAAGAGTCTTGTAGGGTAAGTTGTGCCGAGAAATAATTGTTAAGAAAAAATTCGATACATCGCGCCGTTTCCGATTCAATTAGCATTGAAGTTAGGCAATCAGGCTTTTGCGTAGGAGACCGGAATTGACATCGGTTGTGATGAAGGAGTCACGTCAGAGGTCATGCTGCATGACGACCACGCGTTAGCCGCATATCTGAAGTAATTTGGCACATGAAGACCGAGATCTATGGTTATCTGGTGGACGCTACTGAGGACCGGGTATGTTCGGAATTGTTCCCTCTGTTCAGCTACATGACTGTGAACGGTGCCATATGGACGGAAGGCGTCCATAAAGTCGGCCGCCGGCAGTTCGAACAGCAGTTCAAAGACCCGAATTTTCCGGATGCCTAATCCTGCGTGGGCGACCGCCTCAGACACGACGTTGCCGTCGGCGTGGCACAAACGGAGGCCATGCTGCGTGTTCCGATGGATTCTATCGCAAGTCGCGTCTTCGGTGACTTCATCATACACAGCGCTGTTAGCCGTGATTTTGGCTATATCACGATGAAAGCACTCTACCTCGAGCGCCTTTGGTATTGTGTAGTGATTGCAGAACGTGAAACGGAGTGTTGATTTACGGAATCTGTTCACCATTGATCAGGAGTACAGGACGGCGCGCGAGTAGCGGCCGTAGAAGGTAAATAAAACTAGCACCCACGCTCAGCAGGCGGAAGTACGGGATGTCCGCACTGCGACTCAGCTACGGAGGCAGGAAACAGCAGAGTAAACTAAAAATGAGACAACTATGCTGACCTTATCCGATATTCGTTAATGTATACTGAGAACAAGAATGGCCCTACTGTGTTTGCTTGGGACACAACCGATGTTAGTGTTCTTTCTATTTAATATTCGTCTTCTAGTGAACCGCACCGATTTCTGGTAGTCAAAATTTCTTCGAGGAAATCACATATTTATGACGAGGATTTTTTGTGATTATATCTCGGTTAACTATCAACAATGTGATAGAATAACGTAACTATTACCCTCTGTATTACATTCTCTAATATTTACTACACCGTTTTTATTATTGTAACTAATACTCATACTAATCACTATCGACTAGGGACTATTGACAGATAGTTTGTTGTGACGGAGATGTATTATACTTATTGATTTTTGTTCCTCTGTGAACAAAATGGGATCTACAAAGATGTTACAGGCGATCTGTTTCTTGACGCTACAAGTTCTGTACAAATAGCCATCGTTATTCTTGCCTTTGTCGCGTCCTGCTATTTCGCCTTACACATTTTTGAGGACACTGGCTGAAACTGGATCACTAAAGCGAAGTCCTGCTTAGAAAACGTTAGTTTCTTATTATTTCCATGCGTCTTCATAGTGAAGCAGATTTCATAGAATCCGAATACCTTTCGTTTTCGGCACAAATGACGGAGCCACAGCATACGTAAAAGAAAATATGTCAACGAATTAGAAAAACACTTGACGAAGTACATCAAGGACTCCATTCAAAAGAAATTTTCCCGTTACGAGCCATAAGCTACGTTTTACTGCCAATGTAAAGATAAACAGTGGGAGCAAGTGAAATTGGTGGTACAAGATAGTTAACTCAGTTCTCGGGGACGAAAAACAGATTACTTTGCAAATGCTCAAATTCTGTCAAAATCTAAATAGCGATTTTGTTCACAGGCGAAATTCCATACTCTTCTGCATCAGTGTCATCCTCGTCTCTGTTACCGAAACGACTGGTGCTCCATCAGACAACTCCAACGCCGCTCCTCTGCGTCGCCTTCTATTTCTCGTAGAAGACTCTCGAAATTAGTCTGTTGGGGAGTACACTATAAAATGATGAAAGGTGGTTTTAATTTACCGCACTTTAGACGTCACTGGAGACGAAGCGTTAGCACGGCTGGGGAGGAATGAATAATGAAATAGACTGTGGATTTGATGATGAACTGCGAGTGTGCTACAGAAACTAAAGTAGCATGTGTCCCAAGAAAGCGTAATAGTACCTGTAATGCTGTCGTTGGACGATCGTAAGAAACTACAGAAAGACATGAACCAAATTTCCACTTAGTTCAGACACTGGAAGCTCTGTGTAAATCTGAACCCTAAGATAATAGGTGTAACAAAAAGAAAGATCTCGATAGTATGTGATTATATAATTAGTGGTGAACATCTTGAGCACGCACTGTCGTATAAGCATTTAGTGGTAACGCTAAGAAGCGATAGTAAATAGGAAGATCACGTGAAATCACTATTAGTGAAGACGAATGGAAACTTAGATTCTTTGGAAGGGTTCTGGGAAAATGTAATGCATCTGTAAAGGCAATGGCATGTAAGACTCTTGAGCGAGTAGGTCAGTGTTTGTAGTCCTTATAAACAGGTATGACAACAGACCTCGAATGGACGTCGATAGGATCGTAAACAAGCCGGCAAAGCCCATGCGAAAGTGTGACACAAAAGTTCGGTGAAATTAAATGGGAATCCCATGAAGAAAGACGACATAGTTCTCGCGAAATCCTGTGTTCGAAGAGGACAGATAATTAAGCCCCCACCGTTGTATATCTCACTTAGGGATGAGGAGAATAAGATAAGAGAGAGATAGGGCACGTCGTACTTTCCTCGGTCAGTACCGAAATGGAATAGGAACTAAAATTGATAAAGTTGCTACTACGTACCCTCCGCTATTTAGTGTACAGCGGAGTATACATATATACGTAATGTAACATAGCATACAAGGAAAACTACGAGAAACTTGAATCACGATGGTCGAGAAGGATACGGAACTCTATCCTTTCGATTACTAATCAAGTGCCTTAATCAGTCACAAACAGCGGTGTGAAATCCCCATTTCAGTTGAGGATTTTTCCCTTGGTGACACTAACTCATTGTAAAAAGACGTAGAGTTTTAGTCTCTTCCAACTTTGTTTAATACACTAATTGAAATGTACCTATATTCCATTGTATTGTTAGTAAAAGGATAGACACAAAGACACATTCGAAATCCACAATTTCCATGGATATGCTTATCCTGTCTGCTAATAAGTGTCCGAATATTTTGCTCAGATAATCGTTTAGAACCGAATCATCTGAAACTCTTGCTCTCATCATTCTGCTAGTCACTGACCTAACTCACCAAAAATTCTCGAGAACTGACTACAACTGCCCACCTTCTGCTGAGGTGGCATCTTTGGTTAGTGTGAGTTGTGCCGTCAGTCTTATGACGTCAAACAAGCCCTGCGACGAAATTATTAGGTGTCTTACGAATAAAATTTTCATTTGTGGATTTGTCGATGATACTGAAAGCTAATTTTCAGTATGATTCAGTGAATAAAAATAGAATTCTGAGACCCTCACAGATAGCCACTCGCGTTTATGTGCAAATCACGTTTATTATGTATTAATTGAACTGTGCTGACATGGGAATAGAAAGGCTAAAAGCATTCTTCTTTTTGTTTGGTTTTCGCCTTTTTCCGCGTTTTCCACAGGATCGGCGTGGTTACAATCGGATTTGGCATGGTTAATTTGAAGGGATGTCCCGATGCTCTTCCTGCCGCCACCCTGTACCCCCTTGGGATGGAATCAGTGTATCGCAGCTGTCTGCATCTAGTGTAATTCATGAAAGAGTGCGAACGTATTTCAAATGCCTGCGAGTCGTGTAACTGAGGCGGGACGTGGGGACCAGCCCGGTATTCACCTATTGGGATGTGGAAAGCGGCCTAAAAACCACATCCAGGCTGGCCGGCACACTTTCCCTCGTCATTAATCCACGGGGCGGATTGGACCCGGGGCCAGCGCGTCTACCCGAGTCCAGGAAGTAGCGCATTAGCACTCTCGGCTAACCTGGCGGGTCAGAAGGGCCAAAAGCATACAAAACGAAAATTATTACAAAAAATTTCAAAATCAAAACCAAACAGAAGATGGTTCATACGTACCAAAAGACTGCACTGTATTCATACACATGTTTAAAAACTTTTAATGAATTAATGTTAATTAAAACAGCGTCTTTTGTATGAAAGAAATTACATGTTTAAAAGCAATTAACCCTCCTTCATTGACTGTCATTCTTCAGAAAGGTTAGCAAATAACAGGTCTAAAAATAGGGTGTGGAATGCTCTTATGTCGGGCTTTGCGGAATCACCCCACAACCCGTTGCGTCGTTCGGAACAAGACGTGTTTCTGACTCCCAACAAATGCCAGTAATTCTAAAGATAGTTTCTGAAAGAGGAACCAAATACGAAAATCTGAATCGCTCTAAAGAAGCTGCAAACGTAAATACGAGATCGTTTTCGCAATACATCTTTTATTTAAAAAACGAGTGGAGAATTCAATAGAGTTATATTATATACTATTCTGGTGCTAATGATGAGGATGTCACTGGGACGCTAGAATAACATTCCTATCAACCTCCTAGTGGCTGCCAGCTCCCGCAAAATATTTGGGTTAAGACGAGCAGAGGGCCTTCACCCTGAAGCTATCGATTGGGAAGAGCTTGAGCTCTCGCAATCTTTTATTTACGAAATGAATATTGAAATCAATAGAATTAAATAACGTAGAGTTCTGATTCTAATGATGGGAACGTCGCCGGGACATTAAAGTAACCTTCCTTTCGGCTGTACCCGCCGGGCCCCGCAAGAAATAATCAGCGACCTTGGGAGAAGGGGTGGCGTGCCCGCGGCTGGCGCAGGGGCGGCCGCTGCATCGACCGCCGGCTTCTACCCTCTACCTTCTACTGCCTACCCTCTACCCTCGACGACTACTCTCTGCCATGGCCCAAAAGCGGCCGCCCGCTCACCGTTTCTACTTTCGCGAATACCCGGCTACGCTACGCGCAGTTTGTTGGCTGCCGCAGCTTTACAACTGACGTAACTGAAAGAAAGTTTACTCCTGGGAGTGGCTTTCGATTTCAGGGGCCGCCGAGAAAGTATTTCAGGCGGCCTTGTTAGAAATGTTTCTTCCCTTGTGACTTTTCGATAACGAGGAAGTGGCAAGAGCAAATTTACCTGAGGGATTCCACCGAGATATTCCGCCGGAGAGCGGAACGCGTACGATGTGTCTGCGCAACGCAAACGTAGTTTACGGAGTGTATTGTAATTAACAGCGACAACCGATGCGAGTGAAAGTATACAGCAATAGAAGCGAAAAGGTTCAGATAAACGCGGACTTGCAAACGAGGCGTTTGAAAGATAATTGCCAATGTATCATTGCGAGCTGCCATTAAATCCAGTGCGAAATATTCTCTTAGTTAATGGAAATGGTTAAATTTATCCATCGCTGTCAGTGTTTCTATCGTGACCATTACTTTCCTAAAATAAAAAATAATCGCCATCAGTCACAATCGTGATTTTATTTCAATGCACGATGCCTTTAGGATCCTAGGAGCTAATCTTCAGGTGCGTTGACGGTCTACATCAATTTGTTTCCAAATTTAGGTTAATTCTGGTCCTGGTTAAATTTACACTGGTATATTACAATCGATCTACTAGAGCAATTAGAGATAACTTATCACAAAGAAAAATCTTCTGAAAACGTGTTGAATGAAAAACGACGGAGTTTAGCAGACAGAATGTCTCCAGTAAATTTAAAAGTTTATTCCTTCCTAAATAAATAAATATTTAATAGTGCAACCATTCGTTAACACACAGCCAAAATGATATCTATGTATAATTAATAATGTAACGCCGGCCGGTGTGGCCGAGCGCTTCTAGGCGCTTCAGTCTGGAACCGCGCGACCGCTACGGTCGCAGGTTCGAATCCTGCCTCGAACATGGATGCGTGTGATGTCCTTAGGCCAGATAGGTTTAAGTAGTTCTAAGTTCTAGGGGACTGATGACATCAGATGTTAAGTCCCATAGTACTCGGAACAGTTTGAATAATGTAACAGCTTTGCAGTTTCTTTGAAATAATAAAACCCATGTATTTGTAGAAATGTAGCATCTTTAAATTTGAAAGTCTCTGACTTGTGTTGACTTGTGTTTGCAAATGTGCTGTATAATGGAAAGTGTGTATATGTACATAAACAAGTCTACTTATACTGTACGTCAAAACCATGTATCCACTACTGGAAACAGTAAGCTATATTTCGACTAGTCTTAGATTTGTAAAGTTACTATATTCACAATGTGCTACTTTGTAATATAGCAGTCTTACCAAGACGATAATTAATCTAAATTTGGAAAAACAAAATGATGTAGACGGTCAAATCACCTGAAGATGAGTCCCCAGGGCTCGAAATGCTTCGTGTACTGAAATAAAATCACTATTGTCACTGAAGGCGGTTGTTCATTAATTTACGATAGTACAAGTGTATTTGAAATATAACTTTTTCAATTAAGTTCCTGGTTAATCGGGCTAAAATTTCACGACATGCAACGTTCAAACAACGTGCAAGTTGGATTGGTCCAGCAGACCCTCCACCATGGCTCCCAAGATAACCTGGCCTCAATCCTCTTCGTTTTTCTGCTTGGAGACATGTCAGAAGTAAAGCGTACAGCACTCTCGTCAACACTGCTGAAGAACTAGAGCAGTCAACTGTGGAGTCTTCCCAAGATTAATGACATGATCAGGTGTTGTTTAAAAGCATTCCTACCCCGCTGCAAAGCCGAGTGCAGTACTGCACGCAAATGCGAGGACTCCGCATTGATCACTCTCATTAACAGGAACTAGTGTAGGGGAGATTATTGTACCCTGGTACACTTTCACCTCTAGCCAGCTCTGTAAGGAATTTTAGTACATTTTCTCATTCGCTTTCTTTTTATGTGCTGCAGTCTCTTCTTGATTTACGAAAATTACTCCAGAAAATTACGGTTAATGTCTAATGTGGGAACATCGTAGGAGAATATGGCGGCAACCTGGGAAGGGGGACCATTCATCCAATATTTTGGAGAGGAAGAGCGGGATTACTCTTGGTGTCTTGGTGTGGAGAGCCATCGGATATGACTTTAGGTCACGTCCAGTAGTGAATGAGGGGACTCTGACGGTATATCACGGAAATCCTGTGTCCTTATGTGTTACTTCTTATGTAACAGTATCGTGGTGCCATTTTTCCTTAGTGCAACGATCGTTCATACTTGGCACGTGTCTCTATAAACTGTCTGTGTAATGTTGACGTACTCTCGTGGCCAGTAAGACCACCAGATTTGTACCAGATGTGTGGGACGAGTTCGGACTTCAGCCCCGTCCTAGTGCCGGTCTTCAGGATATCAATGACCATTTTTGAGAGTTGTGGACCAGGAGAGCATACAACGGCTTCATGACGTGCTTAGCAGCCGAATCACTGCATATATGCGGGCCGGAGGTGCTGTAGCGTCATGCTATGAATTGAGCTCACACTGCCATAAATAACAAAATATATAAGAAACTATCAGCCTCGATTGCGGAAATGAAACCAACCTTTACCTACGTTTCAGTCCAAGTAATTGAACCTTCTTCAGGAGATACACCTGATTCTATAATATGTCTACGAGGGCATGGTCTAAAAATTCAAAAATGTGGTACATAAGTACTAAATTGACTCATACTGCCATTTTTTGTAATTTACACTTGTTTTTTTTAATCACTGAAATAACAGCTTATACACTCTCGACCTTTCAAGTTCCACTTTATTTCCTCCTCTCCTTCAGAGAGTTTCACATTTCTTGTCAGGTGGTTTACATTGTTCGTACCGTGTATCTGTGCCTCGCATAAATGTCTTTCTCGTCGGTATCATGTAACATTCATAAGTAGTTGAATTAAAGCCACATCGCAAGAAAAGTTGCACCACTCCGTTTCACTGTGAAGGCGGCAGTGGCCGGTCCTGGCACGGACAAAACGAGACCCCGAAATGGCTAGCTAACCATTCTAAGCATTATCACTCAACAACCAAACACAGTTCACGGAAATTGGTCACAGCTGGTTCCGTAGAGCAGTCCATACTCAGTTACGTATAGGTGGACAGGACGTATATCCAATGTGCCCGGTACCCAAGTCAGGCTACCTAGGCAAGAATGTCATTCTTCAGAACTCCATGTGGGACCGCCCACAACGTTCAAGTTGTTTCGAGTACTCTGCAGAATTTCGTTGGGAAGCCCTTACAAATCCTCTACGGTCCCGATCTTTCCTCATGCGATTGGTTGGCTCTGAGCACTATGCGACTTAACTTCTGAGGTCATCAGTCGCCTAGAACTTAGAACTAATTAAACCTAACTAAACTAAGGACATCACACACATCCATGCCCGAGGCAGGATTCGAACCTGCGACCGTCGCGGTCGCCCGGTTCCAGACTGTAGCGCCTAGAACCGCACGGCCACTCCGGGCGGCCCTCATGCCATTCCCTATATTTAGAGCCCTGAAGGAAGATATTTGACGACGTTGATTTGCTTCGGACGAAGAGGCGCACGGTGCATGGTTCCATAGCCAACTGTAAACATTTTTACATGAAGGCATTTGCCGCTTTGTCTCGCGGTGGGGTAAATGTACTGTATTAACAATAACGGTGACTACTTTTGAAATAAGAAACAATTTTCTTACTTTTTGTCCATGTGTTTCGTTTTCATTTGGACTGTCCTTGTATGTTTATGGATACGTAATAGAATTCATAACGGAGCAGAAATTTCTGTTCCACTCTGATCTTGTGCGGATAAAACATATTCATCTTGCGTTAACAGAACGACATGCAACTGATCGTTTCTAATTTTTCCACATCTCCTGTACTTATATGGCATAACAACTATCTTATTCCTTAACTAAATTACACTACGAATAGGCTTGTGGAAGACAATACCATTTTCATTACAGCTCCAAGCATTATCAAAATATTTGGAGCAGAAAGGCAAAATCTAACTGAAATTTTATTACACTGGAAAATACGCATCACATAATTAATCAATGAAATTTGCGCTCCCTAGCTAAGTTTTAATGATATAAAGAGTCTTGAATCAGCCTGTCGTGGGTACTGCGACCGCATAGAGTCTTAGCTCGTTCTGTTGTTCCTCCTTTATCAATAAACATATATTGAATGGGAGCGGTTGTACACACATTATTTTATTTTCTGCTGTTATTATTGTATCCATAAAAACTGAGCATGCAGCCACGAGATTAACGCACAATTCCATTTCGACTTAGAAGCCGCATATTCAAAAAAAATTGTTCAAATGGCTCTAAGCACTATGGGACTTGACATTTGAGGTCATCAGTCCCCTAGACTTAGAACTACTTAAACCTAACTAACCTAAGGACATCACACACATCCATGCCCGAGGCAGGATTCGAACCTGCGACCGTAGCAGCAGCGTGGTCCCCGACTGAAGCGCCTAGAACCGCTCGGCCACAACGGCCGGCGCCGCATATTCAAATGTGTGATATATTCATAGTACCTTCAGTCTTGAATTATTACCTTCCTTCATGTGAAGTTTACTCAAAACGAATAAGTAGCTGCACTAATTTACACAGTAAAACATGAATTGAATCTATAGGTGAAAAAATTGAATTTTCTTACTAAACACTCCCCATCCATTCATGCACTGCCAGCTTCGGTATACCAATGCACACACACAACTGTCATCAAGAACAGTAAAAAATACTGAATACGCAAATTAATTTTTCGGAATTACTTGAATAAGAATATTAACTAGGTCTAGGCTTCCCACCACGTTTCCTATCAAAGCAAGGAGTTTAATAAACACAGAATCCAGTCTCAGATATTCCTATATTTTTGTGGCTTTATGCATTACGAGGCCAGTGGTTCTGTCTGCAGGCATCATTTGTTATTTGCGCATTATTCCCTTTTTTCTTGATCGAGCTGAGTTGAGTAAAAGCGAACTGAGCTAATTTTATTACGAAAACGTTATGCGTGAGACTTCATAAAAACACCAATCTCAGAGTAGCTTAGGAATGAACAAAGTGTGATTATATTTGCCAGATAAATACAGAGTGTTTCTTGAATATGTACTTTCGAAACTCTGGAGAGCACAAATTTTTACATGCAGATAAACATGATGTACTAGAAGACATACTGGAGGATGGTGTGTACGGATACGAAGATGGACTGATATCCGACCAAGTCTACTCGGTACTTCACTTTTATGGTCAGGCAGTGTATTGAATTATACTATATCATCAAAAGTACCGGGACACCTGGCTGAAAATGACTTACAAGTTCGTGGCGCCCACAATCAGCAATGCTGGAATTCAGTATGGTGTTGGCCCACCGGCCTTGATGACAGCTTTCACTCTCGCTGGGAAACGTCCAGTCAGGCGTTGAGGGGTTTCTTGGGAAATGGTAGCCCAATCTTTCACGGAGTGCTACACTCAGAAGAGGTATCGAGGCCGGTCGGTGAGGCCTGGCACGAAGTCGGCGTCGCAAAACATCCAAAGGTGTTTATTGGATTCAGGCCAGTCCATTACAGGGATGTTACTGTCGTGTAACCACTCCACCACAGGCCGTCGATTATGAACAGGTGCTCGATCGTGTTGAAAGATGCAATCGCCATCCCCGAATTGCTCTTCAACAGAGGAAAGCAAGAAGGTGCTTAAAACATCAACGTAGGCCTTTGCTGTGATACTGCCACGCAAAACAACAAGGGGTGTAAGCCGCCTCCGTGAAAAACACGACCGCACCACAACACCACCGCCTCCGAATTTTACTGTTGGCACTACACACTCTGGTAGATAACGTTTACGGAGCAGCCGCCATACCAACACCCTGCCATCGGATCGCCACATTGTGTACCGTGATTTGTCACTCCACACTACGTTTATCCACTGTTCAATCGTCCAATTTTTACGCTCCTGACACCAAGCGAGGCGTCGTTTGGCATTTACCGGCGTGATATGTGGCTTATGAGCAGCCGCTCGACCATGAACTCCAAGTTTTCTCCCCTCCCGCCTAACTGTCGTAGTACTTACAGTGGATCCTGATGTAGTATGGAATTCCTGTGTGATGGTCTGAATAGATGTCTCCCTATTACACATCACGACCCTCTTGAACTGCCGGTGGTCTCTGTCAGTCAACAGACGAGGTCGGCCTGCACGCTTTTGCGCTGTACGTGTCTCTTCACGTTTCCACTTCACTATCACATCGGAAACAGTGGACTTAGGAATGCTTAGGAGTGTGGAAATCTCGCGTTCAAACGTATGACACAAGTGACAATCACCTGACCACGTTCGAAGTCCGTGAGTTCCGCGGAGCGCCTCATTCTGCTCTCTAACAATGTCTCATGACTACTGAGGTCGCTGATATGGAGTATTTGGCAGCAGGTCGCAGCACAATGCACCTAATATGAAAAACGCATGTTTTTGTGGATGTCCTGATACTTTTGATCACATAGTGTATGTTTGCTCGTTTAGCATGTATTCAAATATTTGGAATTACATTTATTTTGCAGAATCGTGATAAATGTGTACCACAGTATTGTGAGGGTAGAGTAAGTTCTTAAAATTACTACAGTAGCTACATCTAGTGAAATTTATTTACTCATTGGCCATATGTTCAGTTCTTTACAGTTTATATTTATATTTATCTTGAAAAAATTAAACTGAGTGTGAAGCTATGGTATACGGTGTTAACTATCGATAAAAATAGCTACCAAATAATAGTTCAAATGATATTCATCTAATACATATCCATGAACGTACGGTGTTCGCTGTTTATTAAAATTCACACAAATTTTTTCTGTTTCGCGTGTTTATTGCTTAGTTAAAAGTACGGTTTTACAGTGACACTGTGCCTATTCCACACGTAATTTGTTTGTTGTGTGCCGCCTTACAGTGAAGGCGTGACACACTCACGTTGCAAGCTACGCTACGCTCCGCCTCCCCCACATGTTGTATCCCAGCTTGGTGCACGCGCGCGGCTTCTGCGGGCTCTTTCTGTACTTACTTCCTCGCTGCTGACCCTCATGTCGTTACACATTTAGCGGTAGTCGTGGAAAGCGACGTGCCTCTGCCTTTATAGCAAGACCTTCTGTGTTTTTCAACAGTCTTCTACCTCAACGGAAACAGTACGGTAACCTCCAGGACAGAGCAAGGTGCCGCTGTTTTATACAGCGGCCGCTAGTTCTGGAGGACGAGGGTACAAATATACGTACAGTCACAATGACATACTTCCAGCGGTCTCTCTGAAAACCTTTTATGCGCTGAGGTGTCGCCGCGATTAAGACACTGGTTTCGAATTATGAAGAACATGATTCAAATACCCGTAAGGCCATTCACATTTTGATTTTCTGTTGTTCTCTAAATCGATGTAAACGAATATCAGCCACTGCTAGTTTACATTCACTCCGCTGTTACATATGATTTTATAATCTAAGTCTAATGATCTCTATATCGAGTTGACGTTACTTTAACCTACTAACTTACATGGTTTCGGGTTGCTTGTAATATCCGAAGTACACTATGTTGCCTCGTGTGCGCTGAGAGAAAGCAGTATAACATCAGATTTGCGGTTAAGAAACCGATAGTGACGACCCACAGGTACGAAGAAACATTATTATAATGGACTCCATTATCGTTCCGATTTCTAAAACATTCAGTGTTGACGGGAAAAAAGTAATACATGTTACGAGGCTGCCGTACACATTCAAGCTACATTTTTCTTGTTAACCGCAGTTATGTTGGAAAGATTCTTCACGAACTCAGTGAATTCTTTTCGAAGTATATCAAATAAGAGCAACTGTTTTTTTCCTTATGATGGGCGTTACTAGCAATGTAGGATTGTGGATCCGCCTTGATGCAAAAACCTTTATTGTTTATATTCGCTGAAGAGCCAAAGAAACTGGTACACCTGCCTAATATCGTGTAGCGCCTCCGTGAGCACGCAGAAGTGCCGCAACACGACGTGGCATGGACTCGACTAATGTCTGAAGTAGTTCTGGGAGAACTGACGCCATGAATCCTGCAGGGCTGTCCATAAATCAGTAAGAATACGAAGGGTTGGAGACCTCTTCTGAACAGCACGTTGCAAGGCCTCCCAGAAATGCTCAATAATATTCATGTCTGGGTAGTTAAGTGGCCAGCGAAAGTGTTTAAACTCAGAAGAGTGTTCCTGGAGCCACTCTGTGACAATACAGGACGTGTTTGGTATCGAACTGTCCTGCTGGAATTGTCCGAGTCTGTCGGAATGCACAATGGACATGACTAGATGCAGGTGATCAGACAGGATGCTTACGTACGCGTCACCTGTCATAGTCGTTTCCAGACGTATCAGGGCTCCCATATCACTCCAACTGCACACGCCCCACACCATTACAGAGCCTCCACCAGCCTTAACATCTCCTGTTGACATGTGGGGTCCATGGATTAATGAGATTGTCTCCATACCCGTGCACGTCCATCTGCTCGATACAATTTGAAACAAGACTCGTCCGTTCAAGTAACATGTTTCCAGTCATCAACAGTCCATTGTCGGAGTCTATGGGCCCAAGCGAGGCGTAAAACTTTATGTCGTGCAATCATCAAGAATACACGTGTGGACCTTCCGCTCCGAACGCCCATATCGATGATGTTTCGTTGAATGGTTCGCATGCTGACATTTGTTGATGGCCCAGCATTGAAACCTGCAGCAATTTGTGGAAGGGTTGCACTTCTATCACGATGAACGATTCTCTTCAGTCTTCGTTGGTGCCGTTTTCGCAGGATCTTTTTCCGGCCACAGCGAAGTTGGAGATTTGATGTTTTACCGGATTCCTGATATTCGCGGTAGACTCGGGAAATGGTTGTACGGGAAAATTCCTACTTCATCGCTATCTCGGAGATGCTGTGTCCCATCGCTTGTGTGTAGACCATAGCACCACGTTCAAACTCACTTAAATCTTGATAACCTGCCATTGTAGCGGCAGTAACAGATCTAACAACTGCGCCTAAGGATGGGGCCCCTCCACGCCCGCACCAACGTGGTGACCAACACAAAAGTTCTACTGTCACCTCCGTATGCATGTTAGTTTTGAATCAAGGCGTCACAGGATGCAGGCTGTGATGTTATCCATGCGTCTGGGTAAGGCTACTCATTAACATGGTCCATCAGGAGATAGTAGTGGTCGAAAGCGATCGAAGGGTAGCGGTTGTAAGAGCAGAGGAAAAAAAGTGCCAAGGCCAGCGCCAAGGGAAAAAAACCTCTGCGACAGTAGGACGGGAAGTAAGAGCAGTAGCGGTTTGCTAGCTGCGACAGAGCATGCAAGGTGAGGGGGGTTAGCGTGAGGTATCGTGCAACGTTACCTATGTACTGCGTGGTCGTTCGCTGGATCAGTCCGGTGCCGCGGCTGGGCTCCCTCGTTGTCTCCTGGGCCGGCCGCAGTGGCTTACTCCCTGTAACACAAAAGTTCGGCGCGGCAGCGCGGCGACGCTTGCGCGATGAAGACTGCCCTGGCGGTTTTCTTCTTTGCACCTTTCACCTGCGGTGCTGCTGGGGCAACCGCTGGGACAGGCGCGCGAACGTCCTTCTGCGAGGTCGCAGGAGTGTTCGCAGGTACGACTGCACTGAGGCCTTGGGCGAAGACTGCACGCAGTTGCCTCAAGGCCTCTTCCTTCTCTGCAGCCACGGCGGCTGCGAAGGCAGCCCTCTCCACCGCCATTACGGCTTTGAGGGCTGCTGTGGCCTCCTTCACGGCGATGCCGAGCTCGAGGTCACATCTCTTCGCGGGAGGGCGAGCTGCGTCCTGGCGGCCCGTTTCCGAGCGGCCGTCCCCGCCCCTGGCAGGTGGATCTGCTGCTGCGCCGTCCCTCAGCTGCACCGGGCTGTTCTCCGCCCTACGCCGTTTCCGACGTCGTCTTCTCTTCTGCTGCTGCGTCGGTGCGGCCGCGGCCGCTTCGCCGCCCCCGGCACGGCTGCGGCTAGAGAAAGCCGCGCAACCGCGCCAGCTGGCGACGTGCGGGCCGCCACACCGGACACAAGTCGGCAGAGCGTTGCTGCCGCGGTCGCAGGCGCGGCTGTCGTGCTCACCTGAGCACTTGACGCACCGCGCCGCGTTGCGGCAGTACTTCGCAACATGGCCCTCGCCCTGGCACCTGAAGCACTGGGGCTGAGGATCCATGGCGGTCGGGAGAGCCTCCGTCGTAACCGGGAAGCCCAGCAACTTCCGTAAGTCGAAGATGTCGCTCCCGCCGTCGACCGTTTGCACGGTCACGGCATAGAGCGGCGCCCTCTTCCTGTTGGTCCGGTTGTGCAACCTTGCGGCTGCATTACCAAACCCGGCTCGCAGCAGCCCTTCCCGGACCGCTGCCTCGTCACAGCACCAAGGCAACCCCCTGAGGAGTGCCTTAGTCGTCTTCATCCTTCCTACGGAAGGTGCCTTCTCACGCGCCGGCGGCGCGTCGACGATGTGGTCGGCCACTGCGACCTTGATCGCCCTGTGGTCGGCCACGTTTGCGGCTCGAACGCAGATCAGCGAGTCTGTATCGACAGACTCGTAGACCACCTCGTTCCGAGCGCAATTCGTCATGGTGTCGAACAGCGCTGTCCACCCGCCTTTGCACTTGACGTACAAAGGGGGGACAGGCCGCGACTCGTCTTCACAGGAGTTCCTTGCACGGTCGGCAGACTCAGAGAGTCGCACAACCGAAGGACCCTTCGTAGCGGCAGGTTTCCTCTGCGCACCCTTCTTTCCCATGCTGCGAGGCGCGGAACACGACAATTTGCACGCGTTGTCAAAACAACGCACGACAATTTGCTCTCCGCAGCGCCCACAGCACAGAAAACGTCTTCACGAGCTCTCAGCGGCCGAGTAAGCGAAGCGCGCAACAGCAGCGATGCGCTCGCCTCGCCAGCTCAGGCCTCTGCCGCACTGCGCCAGACACTTGCTATTTTATAAAGGCGTTGCCGACCGCAGCGCCATATTGTCTGTTTACATATTGCTGTATTTGAGTAGTCATGCCTATAACAGTTTTTTTGGCGCTTCAGTGTATTTTATTGTCTTTCCCAAACTAAATTTAGAAACAATAGCGCCACCATTAGTGGGTTTTTTCTTTATTCTTATTCATGCAAATATAACATCGTTAGAAACATTATAAAACATTATTTCGTGTGTGTTGTTTGGTTCCAAATATTATATTCTGTGAATAGTTGCATAATACCTTATTTAAGTCACAGTTGTCTTTCTTTACTTTTGTTGGCGTTATATTCGGCATCATTCTGTGCTTTTTGTTGCCATGTGTTCGTAATAGTGCATGTCATCTGAAACTATATGTGTGGCTGTTACTGAGAAGTATGAAAAAGTGAACGTATATACGTCAGCGTTACACTATTGGGTATTGCGGTAGTGTTGTGAATACAGTTTTGGTGTACACTATATTGTTACGTAATTAGTCATACACTAACATTTGTTGGTCGGATTTTAGTTGCTTTTAAATATAGAAAAATAGATTTTACACCTTTCTCATAATTCAGAGTGCGACTGCTACGGTCGCAGGTTCGAATCCTGCCTCGGGCATGGATGTGTGTGATATCCTTAGGTTATTTAGGTTTAAGTAGTTCTAAGTTCTAGGGGACTGATGATCACAGATGTTAAGTCCCATAGTGCTCAGAGCCATAATTCAGAACATTACGACATTTTGTTGTTTGCCTGTGTCGCGAGATTGTATCGCATATTCCGAGAAAGTTTTGAAAATCTTAGCGGGAGCTCTGACGGGTTCTGTCCCTTATTTATGTCTCCGTGTGTGTGTGTGTGTGTGTGTGTGTGTGTGGGTGTGTGGGTGGGGGAGTGTGTGGGTGTGTGTGTGTGTGTGTTGTTCCTGTTCTCTGTCAGTTCTCTTAGAGCTGTAAGGAGTGTGTTGTTACGAAGTGTTGTGTTTTCCCTTCCGTTACAGCCGTATGTATCTAATAATTTCCTCCTGTTGTTAGTTCTTGGTGCAAAATTTGTCTGTTGGTTGGTTGATTTGGGGGAGGGACCAAACAGCGAGGTCATCGGTCCCGTTATTTGTCTGTGTTTCTGGATGTTAGATCGGTTTCGCTATTAATGGGGGTGTTATCAAATATTCTTTCACAACGACAGACGACACTGGAGAAATAAAGAAGTGAACAGTTCTCCGAATATGAAGTATGAAATTTCTTATTTATTTTTGTTGTAGAGTTTGACAGTCCTTCAGCGTCGTTAAATTCCTATGCCTAAGACCATTTACCATAAGGAAACTTTTCAGGCCATGGCTTATGTCAGTTTTTTCATGATATACTGTTACCTTTGCGAAGGATAGATCGCGTAGATTGTTGTTCACTAACTCTCCGGTAATAAATTATAAAGACTGTAAAGATACGCGGGACACGTTTGCGGGAGTAGCATTCTCTTATGCGAAAGGAAAGCATACTGGTGCGTAATGAAGGAAGGAAGGTTAGAGCTTAACGTCCCGTCGACATCGAGGCCAATAGAGACTGAGCAGAAGCTCGGATTTTTTCAAGGATGCGAAAGAAAATCGGCCGTGCCGTTTCAAACGAACCATCACCCTGTCATTTGCCTGGAGTGATTTAGTGAAATAACGGAAAACCTAAATTTGGTTGACCGGAAGCATATTTCCTTCCAAGTGCTAATCATTACACCACTTCGTTCGGTGCTACGTGAACCTCAGTGAATCAACAGTTTTCAAACCAAGTGTAAACGTTGAATCAAAGACCAGTCGACCTCAAAGGCCGTAATTCGAACCAGTGGGCAAGCCTTTAGAGTGCATTCACCAGTCACCGAGAAATATACACTCCTGGAAATTGAAATAAGAACACCGTGAATTCATTGTCCCAGGAAGGGGAAACTTTATTGACACATTCCTGGGGTCAGATACATCACATGATCACACTGACAGAACCACAGGCACATAGACACAGGCAACAGAGCATGCACAATGTCGGCACTAGTACAGTGTATATCCACCTTTCGCAGCAATGCAGGCTGCTATTCTCCCATGGAGACGATCGTAGAGATGCTGGATGTAGTCCTGTGGAACGGCTTGCCATGCCATTTCCACCTGGCGCCTCAGTTGGACCAGCGTTCGTGCTGGACGTGCAGACCGCGTGAGACGACGCTTCATCCAGTCCCAAACATGCTCAATGGGGGACAGATCCGGAGATCTTGCTGGCCAGGGTAGTTGACTTACACCTTCTAGAGCACTTTGGGTGGCACGGGATACATGCGGACGTGCATTGTCCTGTTGGAACAGCAAGTTCCCTTGCCGGTCTAGGAATGGTAGAACGATGGGTTCGATGACGGTTTGGATGTACCGTGCACTATTCAGTGTCCCCTCGACGATCACCAGTGGTGTACGGCCAGTGTAGGAGATCGCTCCCCACACCATGATGCCGGGTGTTGGCCCTGTGTACCTCGGTCGTATGCAGTCCTGATTGTGGCGCTCACCTGCACGGCGCCAAACACGCATACGACCATCATTGGCACCAAGGCAGAAGCGACTCTCATCGCTGAAGACGACACGTCTCCATTCGTCCCTCCATTCACGCCTGTCGCGACACCACTGGAGGCGGGCTGCACGATGTTGGGGCGTGAGCGGAAGACGGCCTAACGGTGTGCGGGACCGTAGCCCAGCTTCATGGAGACGGTTGCGAATGGTCCTCGCCGATACCCCAGGAGCAACAGTGTCCCTAATTTGCTGGGAAGTGGCGGTGCGGTCCCCTACGGCACTGCGTAGGATCCTACGGTCTTGGCGTGCATCCGTGCGTCGCTGCGGTCCGGTCCCAGGTCGATGGGCACGTGCACCTTTCGCCGACCACTGGCGACAACATCGATGTACTGTGGAGACCTCACGCCCCACGTGTTGAGCAATTCGGCGGTACGTCCACCCGGCCTCCCGCATGCCCACTACACGCCCTCGCTCAAAGTCCGTCAACTGCACATACGGTTCACGTCCACGCTGTCGCGGCATGCTGCCAGTGTTAAAGACTGCGATGGAGCTCCGTATGCCACGGCAAACTGGCTGACACTGACGGCGGCGGTGCACAAATGCTGCGCAGCTAGCGCCATTCGACGGCCAACACCGCGGTTCCTGGTGTGTCCGCTGTGCCGTGCGTGTGATCATTGCTTGTACAGCCCTCTCGCAGTGTCCGGAGCAAGTATGGTGGGTCTGACACACCGGTGTCAATGTGTTCTTTTTTCCATTTCCAGGAGTGTATTTATCATACCGTGACATTCTGGCCAGTATTCTGAAACATGATTTATGTTCGAGGATCTGAAGACGGAAAACCTCATCTGTAGGAGTCAACATGGATTCCTATGAATCCCAGGTGGACCTAGTCGACCACGAGACTCAGGGGGCAATAGGTACTAGCACCCACTATTATATCGTGTTCCTTGACAGTTCTGCACTGTCGATTACCGAAGAAAATACGAGCATATGGAATATCAGATCTCCTCGGCGATTAGATGAAGAGCTGGCAGCAAATAGAAATCAGCATGACATTGTTAACGGAGAGAAGTTTTCAACTGCGAACTTAGAATAGGGCGTAACACAAGGTAGTGTCATAGGATCATTACTGTCCACAATACATATAGAAGACCTAATGAATAACAACGTGGACTTCTTGAAGCTGTTCGCGTACAATGGTGTTGAGAAGTCGGAGCACTAGGAACTTGTAAAGATATGCAGGAACGTCAGTAGAGGAGAGAGGCTTGATGCAAGAATTTGTAGTTGACCATGAGGATAACAAATGTAACGTATTCCATGTAAGCAGTTGGATATTTCGGTTATTGTTCCTTTAAATGACTGCGTACCAAACTATTTAAATATACAACTGACTGTAGGAAATGCAGAGTGCCGTTATTACCTCCATTGGATGAATCTTCAACTGTAATCCACCACAAAGAAAGCAACTTATAACATCCTCTTTCGATCTATTTTTCAGTACTGTTTCTCAGTCTGGTAGTCTTAAAAGGTATAACTGATAGAGGAAATAGAAAAGATCTAATAAAAGAGCGGCACGTTTCGTTACGGTCTCATTTAGTAAGCGCAAATGGTACTTTCAGTGGCAGACGTTGCAAGAGAGGTATTTTGCATTACGTTATGGTTCAGGCCGAAATTCTGCGATGGTACATTTCTAGAAGAGTCAATAAACACATTGAGATTCTTCAGTTTCTCCCGGCGTATTTGTTGCTCGAACAGTCCATGGGTATACTGCCAGTTCATAGTGTCCAACGGGCACAATATTTCGGCGATCGGACATGTTGCCATCGTCAGGTGCGCTGACGAACTGAAATATCCAAATAAGTCGGCGGTAGCAGAGCACTGTTCGTCCGAGAAACACGAGATGGATTATGAGCGTACCAAGATCCTGACTCAGACCTCTAAATATTGGGACAGCGTTATAAGGGAGGCTATTGAAATTCGCACCAGGGAAGATCTTATCAACCGAGATTGCGGTTACAATCTCAGCAAGGCTTGGGACTCGGCATTGAATGTAATTAAGAAGACTCTCAGCAAGATGTACGAACTGGCGACCAGGGCGGACGTAGCTAGCACATCGACGCTACGACAGATTCCGACGCCCACGTCTTCGCGACCGCCGGCGCGCGGGCGCGGACGGCGAAGAGAGCGGCCTGCGGGGGGAGGGGATTTGAATCGGCCGCCCGCCCTCAGGAGCTCAGTTCGTCAGCGCACCTGACGATGGCGACATGTCTAATCGCCGAAATATTGTGCCCTTTGGACACTATGAACCGGCAGTATACCTGTGGACTGTTCGAGCAATAAACACATTGTTTCTTCCTACATCACTCCTCCTCTATGTCTCGTAAAAAGAGGTAAAAGGTAAAATCAGAGAGATTCAGTTTCATACGGAGACCGAACAACGGTTGTTCTTTACGCGCAGCATACGTGACTGGAGCGCGAAATGTCGAGAAGCAACAGTGTTTCATGAAGTACACTGTGCCACTCAACGTAAGGTGATACGTGAGATGTACATAAAGATGTTCAAATGTATGTGAATGCCCAAGGTACCAAACTGCTAAGACCATCAGTCCCTAGACTTCCACACTACTTAAACTATCTTATGCTAAGAACAACACACACACACACCCATGCCCGACGGAGGGCTCGAACCTCTGGCGGGAGGGGCCGCGCAGTCCGTGACATGGCGCCTCAAACCGAGCGGCCACTCACGCGGCCGATGTACATAGATGCAGGTGAAGACGTGCGGATCCTGGCAGTGGTGTGTGCGTATAACCAATAGACAGAGAAACTTCTAACGAATAAACGCACGAGTAATGGACCGCAGCAGGAGAATACTGTCATCATGTCCGTACTTCTGTAACAGACTGTACAGCTTATACCACAAAATTTCCGCGGCCGAACACTGCAATTGTCTATATTGTTCACCACCGTCTACCGAGGACGGGAGTTAACATTCACTGCCCCTGCATCTTCTTCTGTTGTCTACCTATCACATATGGCCGCAGTAAAAAGGTCAACGAACATCATTCTGGCGTATTCCGGTGTCGAAATGTTGTTTTGCAGATGCGTCCCGCTTTAAACTGTTCTACAGAGATGACCACACACGAGAAGTAATCATACAGTTTTAATTATCACCTACAAAATAATGAAGATACGGAATTAGCATTTTTGTTGATTTGCAATTACACTTCTTTAGTTTTGGTACACATTGAAATCCCAGCACCACAGTACCGTAGCTGGCCATAATAGGATCCGCAGCCCATTGATAAAGTGAAGATGGGATGAGTAACACCTGCAAACAAACAAAAATTTAATTAGACAACTTTATTTTTTCTACGTGATAATTATAACTTGATAATTAATTGCCTCTCGTACGTGTTAGGTACAATGGAGGTGACCTCAATGTGGCTGCAGGCATTGCTCAGTGGTGCAGCGCACATAAACCACATGTGACTGTTCTGGCTGACCATTGTACACTGAATGTAATCCTGAATCCTATTATTGAGGACAGCTGCAACAGCAGCCAGTACAGGGGGTGGGAAAAAATTGGGAAACGCCAAAATCACAACAAATTACCATGTCTAATACGGTGTAGGAAAATCGTTGGCATTCAAACCAGATTCAGGTCGTCTCGGAATGGATAGTTTTCAAGGGGATCCTATACTGCAAATATTATTCCTGCAAAACAGTGGTGAGTCCAGGTAACGATGATGGAGATGGATTGCGATCACACACACTTCTCTGCAAAGTAGACAACAAAGACTCAATAATATTATGATATGCTGACTGTTATGGCCAGGGGAGATACGACAATTCATCCTCATGCCAACAAAGCCATTTCTTGACGATGCAAGCTGACTGAACTGGGGCCCTGTCTTCTTGGAACACAGCACCACCATTGAGCAAAAAACATTGTATCTTGGGATGGACCTCATCAGCAAAATGGTCACTTATCCCTTACCTGCAATGCGACCTTGCAGAGTAGCCATATCGCCCGTGGAATACCACGAAATGGCTGCCCAAATCATCACCGGACCCCCCGCCCTGTGTCACTTTTGGGACTTAAAGCCAGCCAGAACTTGGAAACAATGTGGAACAAGATTCATTCGACGAAATGACTTTCGTTCATTGCTCCATAAAATTGGTCTTATGGATTCAGCACCACATTTTCCTGTTACGAGCATTTGCGTCACGATGAGTGGTTTTGGAATTCCAGCTCGCTGTGCAGTTCCGTGTCTCTGGAGTCTTCTTCGCGTTGTTCTGATATTGACAAAGTTCGCGAGTGCGATATTCAGTTCTGCAGTGAATTCCATAGCTATCTTCTTCTTATTTTTTGTCACAGTCCTCTTCAATCACCGTCTGTCATGATCACTGAACACACACTTTCGTCGTCGATGTGATTTCGCGAATGATGTTTTCGCTTGCCCTGTGTGCGGTATAAAACTTCTACATCGTGCTTCTTGAAACACCGAACACTTCCGGTACCTTTATTACGGAAGTACCCATCGTATGAGCGTTAACAATTTGCCCACGTTTGACTTCACTTAGCTCCGACATAATGCACTCACAACTACACGAAACACTGTTCTGGCCACGAATAACACTTGCAACAGGTTGAGGACGTTGTGCAGGTGCCGTTCATGGTCAAATGAAACAGTACAGCCTGGGGCTTGGTTAGCATCTTCAGTTATGTTCAAGAATGCATTTTTCGCAGTGTTTCCATATTTTTGTCCAACCCTAGTATTAGAGCCTCAGGCACCAGTATATTTTTAGTCGATTTCCGATGTTATGAGTAAACAGTGCAATACTAAGCTGCAACAGGCAAGAGGCTGACTTCTGCTCGCCGATACGTTGCTTACTGAAGATGTGTGGCATGTAGTTAGTCATCACCGATACACTGGTAATGTTGGTACTTTGTAGACTTACACATAAGCACAGTAGGGAAAGATACCTCAGATATATATCTGAGCCTCTTATTGTTCCATTCCACAACTTTTAGTGACTCTAACTGTATCACATCCGAATTTACGGAATAAAGTAAATTTCAAAGGTACAGATAATGCCAAATTCTGCAACAAAAATAATTTGTGAACATTTGTATAGTGCAACCTCAATTCTAGTCACATTTATCCTTCTAGATATTGCAATTTTCACAAAGATTACCGAAAACAATAAAGAATCATAAATTATAACAACACATTATCGAGGTATATTTAATGTTTTTAGAGTATTTACTGGGAAGTCAGCTGTCAAGTTACTACTTAATGATTTTATTATCACTGTTGGAAGCCACTGCGTACAGTGTTGCCATGGACATGTCGCTATTGATTTATACGTAGCTTCTTCGTAACAAGCCCATAAGGTCAAAGCATGCTGTCATGGATTAAGAATAATGCTTTGTGAAGTGTAGTATTCGCAAAGTTTGTGTATGAAGACTATTAGAGAATAGCCCAAAAATGAAACATTAGGATTGGAACCTTCGTGTAATAATTAATCTTAATAAATTGAGTGCCACACAAAATTATGTGGTAAGCTGTTTCAAAATGCAATTTTTCTGATTAAACAGATGAAACATTTTACAGAATAAATGTTATATTATCACTCGCGATCATGTGTTGCAGTATGCTAAAAACACACAAAGAATAGCAGGTGCATGATTACAGATTTAAACAAAACACAAGACACTGTTATAAGAAATTTTAACAATTCTCATCCTTATGTGATTGCACATTCATTTGGGTAATATAGAGAAATTGGATCCTGGAAGCATCAAGGAGAGTTTATAGTGATAAGTCAACGATTATTCTGTTGACTCTGGATAGCAGCCACGCAGGAAACACGAAAACCGGATCAAATTCATTTCAGCAAGTATGTGAGGGTACAGATTGCAACTATATTGTTAGTGAAGCAAAAATAGCACATATTAGATTAAGCCAATCAGCTGTTTTAGAGGTCAAAATGGTACAAATGGCTCGGAGCACTATGGCACTTAACATCTACTTAAACCTAACTAACCTAAGGACATCACACAACACCCAGTCATCACGAGGCAGAGAAAATCCCTAACCCCGCCGGGAATCGAACCCGGGAACCCGGGCGTGGGAAGCGAGAACGCTACCGCACGACCACGAGTTGCGGACTTTAGAGGTCAAAGTTTTGATCAGCAAAAGATTGCAAATATATTCTAGTCATTATAGAATAATATGTAACTTATATATAGTTTAGAAAATTTTTAACCACCGCTGGTTTTACTATAAAAGTTCTGCATTCTCATAAATTCTAGTAATTTATAACTTAATTCGAATAACAGGTTTTCACTAACTTTCCTTTCTTTTATTTTGTATGAGCTTCTCTCTACTGTATCCACTTTTTGTTTATATTTAACGTCAAAAAGAAACGTTCCGGAATTTTCAAGTTGACTCATTTAGTTTACGTTAGCCTACACAAATATTGAAACCAAGATAACTAGAATATGTAGCAACTCAAATACTGAGATGGTATCTGGATTCTTGTACATCAAAACTAGACAATTATTTATTACATGCCCTTATTTTACATAAGATGTGTTGTGTTTTTAGTTTATGGTACGCCACATAAGAAATAAATACCAGAATGTACAAAATGAAGCTTTTTTCCGGTTTAGGTCGTCAAAGACTAAAACATGTAACTGTCGGAATGCTTTCTACAGTCACTGTGTAAACAAATATGGAAAGTTATATTCATTACCCGACAGGAAAGAAATGAAAACGTGAACGAAGAACTGCAATATGTGGTGCTTGCACGGCCGCGTCTGGAAGGCGCCACTCGACCCAATGTAAAGAGAGAATATGACGGTTCCATTACGAGCTACTGAAAGCTCTGCGCCTAACTCACCCGCGCTTGTCTGAAAACGTTCATTTGATGCGATGCTCAGAGACTTATTTCAGGAAACTGAATGTGATTAATGAAAGTTCGAATAAAATGTCTCATAGCGCGATGTTTGCACTTTTCTCTTCTAGCCGATATTTGTAGCAAATTATGGTGACTTCCCTTATTCTGCAGTCGAAAATGTTTACAGACGCATTGGAATAATTTAATGAGACGAGGCAGAATCGCGCTACAGTGCCATATGAAAAGCGTGGCATCAGCAAAGGGACCACTAAAGGAAGATCACAGTGTAGCGTCCCATCATTAGAGATGGGGCTCCAACTCACTTGGAAAATGAATGAGAAGGAAGTGGGTCACGGGTTTATTGATGGTACAGTTAGAAATTTTGTGATGTAGTGAAACCTTAGAAAATTTAAATCAAGTTTGCCAGAAGGCGATTCGAAATTAATTCCCGCTGAAATCAATGTGGGCCTTTGCTGGGTGTTTTATTAAAATCCTGGTTAACTTCTCATATTTGGAGTTCCCAGTCGTGTAGAATATCTTAAAGGAACTCACATAAAACGGTGAATATGACATCTTTTTTTACCATTATGTCAACTAATGCAGTTGATGGTCTTACACAGAAGTTCCCTGTCATTTCTTTCATGTTCTTATGAATGCTGAAGTTGTCGTATTTACTTTGTAAAGTTTCCATCTCTGAGCAGTTTTGTTTGACGTGTTGTCTCTTCTTTTGCTTCTCTAAATATCCATTTGACAATCTTGTACACTATTCTACATTCATCTGGGTTGACCTTCCAGTTTCCTCTTTGATACATAGTAATATTTCGTCGGTTGTCCAAGACTATCTCTTCTTTGTTTCATCCTGCAATTTTTCGACTCTTTTAAATAAATTAGTACTCATTCTTCTACCTTTGCAACATCAGATGGTGCTCTGAGATTTTCGTTAAGTTTGACTTTCACCTCACTATCTACCGATGGTTCTTTCAATTTTCTTATATTTCACTGCCACTTACTAAATTCTGTAAATACTTAACTGATATAACTAACATGTCGTCCAGTCGATTTCCAATACGTTAGTCTGATTAAAGTCGAGATATGGCATCCAGCAGGCTTGTATAGTACTAGGTAATTATTGTGCTCATTCATCACTCAAACACAGTATATTTAAAAAAAATTATTATACAGGATAGGATTTGGAAGGTTCTGGAATAGCTGCACATAAATATTGATATCGAGGAGTCGGAATGCAATTTTACCGTGAATACGCAAAGACATTGGGCTCTGCAATCACAGTCTGAACACCTGTAATAACGTGACAGTAATATTTCAGCGCACATTAACACATCATCATGGGAAAATCTCGGGAATTCTCCAAAACATGGAACGAATTTGCGTAGGATGTGAAAAGAATGAATTCTCCAATAAATAAACAGTTTTAGCAGCAGTAGTAGTCTTCCGTTAAAAACATCGTAGCCGCGCTGGTTGCAGTCTCCAAGCTCTTAACATCTGTAAGAGCATACAAGGACAATAGGTCTCAACCAACGAACGATCTCTGCTTTTAAGTGTATTCATCTTGCATGAGGGATTCTCAGGCCAGCATACCGACAAACCAAGTCAGCATGAACGTAGATTCTCAGTCTGTAGATGTCCTATATATTTCTTTCGCTGGACATATTACCTGTGGTAGCACGCACACACACACACACACACACACACACACACACACAAAACAACAACAGCAAACATACAAAAACATATTTGCAAGATAAGTTTGTTGTTTCTTTCAGGAAATCGAATTAAGTTCTATTATTTTCACTGTTTATTCACTGAAACTACCACTGCTCTGTTCCTTTTCACAGCTGGTACCGTAGCTTGCAATACTTTATTTCTTTTCACAGATGATTCGGACAGTAAAAGTACCTTCATTCTTTCTTATTACGACCATGGGAAGTGGCAAATGACGAAACATCGTGCTTGACGTTTCCTATGATTAAAATGTTATACAAAAACAATTGTATAAATTTAAATGTAATGCTAAGCAAAATACGAAGATAATCACTATAAATCCCAAAAGTAGTACAACTGTCTGGTCCCCATTCAATAACATTAGAAAAATTTAGTTTATTTTCCTCTAACAGATGGTGGCGAAAACTTGCACATGGTGCAATTTTAATACGAGCTTAGACGATTTTATTACTATCCGAAAGTAAAAGAGAGACATACGTGTACCTGTAAAACGCATAAATCTAAAAAGAAACGGATTGCCAAACAAAAATTGAAGTTAAAGCCGTAGGACAATACTCCGGATGACTGCACAGTTAATCCAAGAAAACAGAATCGGAGGAATTATTTGTTATTACTTGTTATTTAATTACCACACCAGCCACCTAAGATCCATGAAGGTCTTATTTTCACATAACTACAGAAAGTTGTATACAACTATTATTAACATTTACTTCAAGAATTGTGGAAGGGGCGATGAAAAAGTAAATGTTGTAACGCAGAAGTTACGCCGAATCAAGTGAGACGCACTCACCCACCCACCCTATGATACTTACATTTACCCATGCAATTGTCAGGCCTTCGTTCCTAAGAAAAAGGCCATGAAGGGTAGACGATTCCCGTCCGGCGAGGATGTGCGGTAGGCAGTAACGTACTTCTTCACGACATGGTGTCTCACCAAACGCTTGTCTTCGAACCGGGGCGTCGCTTGGACAATTGCATCAATGCTCATGGTGATTCTGTCTGATTGGCATACAGATTCTTAACTTTACGGCCTTCGATATGTAGCTAAGGGATTAATGTAGCATTCGTGTCTTTCCGACGTGCATGTGGTACATGCGGAAACGTAACTATAGCGACGTTATTACAAAATGCGTCGAGACAGCACGAAAGAGTTGTTATTCCGTTCTTTACTGCCGAAGGACAAACATCGGCAGACATCCGTCGGAGAATGAAGATTGTGTATTGGACAACATGTGTGTCGAAAACCACAGTTGTGGAATGGTTCGCCATATTCCGTACTGGGTGTTACGATATGGGGACGTGCGCTATGATTCCTATGAAGCAATTGAGTATTCAAAGAGATGTGACTGACGCCCCAACAACAGGGACTTACATGCATCGAGAATAGAAAATAGTGCAAAAAATGCTTCAAATGGCTCTGAGCACTATGGGACATCTGAGGTCATCAGTCCCCTAGAACTTAGAACTACTTAAACCTGACTAACCTAAGGACATCACACACATCCATGCCCGAGGCAGAATTCGAACCTGCGACCGTAGCGGTCGTGCGGTTCCAGACTGAAGCGCCTAGAACCACTCGGCCACATCGGCCGGCAGAAAATAGTGCATTAAGAATGGCTAGCCACTCGCCGAAATCTAGATATGCGTAATAAAATCTAAAAAAGGACGACTGATTCCTGCACTCTACAATTTATAAGTTAAGAAATAGATAGGACAAGGGAACCCCAATTAGGCACGCATTAAAAATGTTCCGCGTCACATTCTGCTGCTCGTTAACATAATATTATCCCCATATATCTTCCATGCCTTCGTTAATCTTCATCCTGGTACGCTCATTTTGATTTTCCCGCCACTGTAATGTACGCCCCCAATTTCAAAATCGCGTGGTAGGGGGCTCCTACTTACTGTGCCTGCAATCATCTCTTTGCTCTTCCTGTGCCGTTTGCAGGATTACCATTTTAGCGGCTTTGCAGTCTTTCTTTAAGTAATCAGCTTCCCCACAGTGAGCTAAAACTTGCTTTTCTGCTTTGTAAAATTTGGTTAAGTGGTCCTAATCATAGCTTTGATATTTTCATATTGCAAAGTATTCCTTAACTGACAGTGCTCTGTAGCCATGGTACAACCTATTCATGGTTATTGAGAGTTTTCTAAGTCTGGGACTGACCTAGGCCATGCTGGGGCATCTCTTGAACTTTAACTTAATTTCATTTTAAAACTGCTGTCATTGCATATATTCGTCAAGTTTTAACTCATATATTGAGTCTAAAGGTCTCTTTCGTAGTTGTTAGTGGGTAGATCACTTATGGTAGTAAGTGGGAGCCTCTTTCTCGGAAGTTCGTATGTTAGCATCTCCACATTTTGTGGTTTCTCAGTTATAATCTAAGGTAAAGAAAAAGACCAAAAGAAAACGACACACAACAGAGGAATTATCCGAATGGGACGGAAATCGGCAGATGTATATGTACAGACAAACAAATTGCTGCAAATAAAAAAAAAAAAAAGATTAATGATTTATTCAAGAGAAAGGGCTTCACAAATTGAGTAAGTCAGTAACGCGTTGGTTCACCTCTGAACCTTATGCAAGCAGTTATTTGACTTGGCACTGATAGAGTTGTTGGATGCCCTCCTGAGGGATATCGTACCAAAGTTGTCCAATTGGAGAGTTAGATCGTCAAATTTGCGAGTTGGTTGAAGGACGCTGTCTATAATGCTCCAAAAGTTCTCCATAGCGGAGAGATCCGGCGACCTTGTTGGCCGAAGCAGGGTTTGGTAAGACCGAAGCAAAGGGGTCCTGCTATGAAAATAAATGGCACTCCAGACCATCACTCATGGTGGTCGGGCCGTTTGGCGGGCAACACTTAGGTTGGAATCCGACTGCTGTCTGATACGGCTCCAGACAAGTCTTAGGTATGAGATTTCTTTGACTGGAATAGAACTGTCTTCAGTAATGAGTCCCACTTCGGAGTGAGCGCCGATGACCAGCGAAGAAGTAAGTGTCTGGCGATACCACTGACAGAGGTCGGGTAGAAACCTGAATTTTGCAGGTCATACGCCCCTACATTCAGGAGCGGTGGTCTGGGGTGCCATTTCTTTTCATACTAGGACACCTTTGGCTGTCATCCACGGCAAACTTACAGCATGGGGGTACGTCGACCATATTCTACACCCCGTTTTGTTGCCGCTCATTGTCAAGCCAGCCTGGGCTTACATTTCAGCAAGACAATGCCCCACCCGCACACGGTGAGACTTTCTACTGCTTGTCTTCGCGACTGCGGAACCCTATCTTTGCCAGCAAGGTCGCCGGATCTTTAGGAGGATTAGGGGCAGGGCACTCCAACCAGCTTGGGATTTTGACGATCTAACGCGCCAATTGGGCAGACTCAGTCAATCATTGTCAAGCCGAATAACTGCTTACATAAGGGCCAGAGTTAGATCAGCGCGTTATTCTCTTGCACAGTTTGTGAAACGCTTTCTGTAGAATAAACCATCGAATTTTTTCTGAAATTGCGATCATGGTATCTTGTCTCGGAGTGTATTTTCCGATAGTCTGCGCTAGAATCTGCTCCTGCTATCACCGTGGTGTTTGCAGTGCGAATGTTGTTAATTTTCACACGGTCTGTATGAGAAGTTATTAAGTCTGTGCAGAGTTTTTTGGTGACATTGGCATAATCATCATCTATCGATGTCGATGTCGTTGGTAGCTTTCAACTTTGATTTGGCTGAGCGAGCTGCCAGAACCGCTGCAAATGTGGGACCAGCAGCTGTTGTTTCTTTCACATGTCCTATCTGAGACGATAGATTTCTTTCCAGTTCCCCTATCTTGCGCATTAACAAGGACTGGTACATAGCCCAGTGTGACAATTTCCGTTTTGGTTTATTAGCATTCTGTGTTGTAAGTTTTCTGTTGACACGCATTTATCATCTGTGCACTGCACCATTTAATCACAGTATGAGATGATCCTTTTGTTCCTTTCCATCTGTTACTGTGAGACACAGCTTTCCCCACTGGTACTCATATCTTTAGACTGTGTTTTCCAAACATTTGGGAAGAAGGTAAGCAAGACGGGCACTTACAGCTTTGTCTTCCGGGTAGTGGGTCGCGTCCTACCCTAGACGATGGAGGTTCGCGTAGAGTGAGCGTACAACCCGTCCGAAAGCGAAGTGCAACTTCATAACGTGTTGCGCCGGCCGGGGGAATGGCTGCGCGTGCTGCTCTCAGGCGTCAAGCAACTGTCCGGAATGGGGTCGCAGCACCAGCTCCCTGAAGAGCCGTACAGGCGATGCTGCTCTTGCGCCGGATGACGTAGGAAGGCACCTTCAGCTCGCTATGCACTCACGTGGTCGGTGGGTACATCACACCACCACTGATGTCACTTCTGTCACTTCGCCGCCTCGATCCGCCAGCCCGCTTCTCGTGGTCGTGCGGTAGCGTTCTCGCTTCCCACGCCCGGGTTCCCGGGTTCGATTCCCGGCGGGGTCAGGGATTTTCTCTGCCTCGTGATGGCTGGGTGTTGTGTGATGTCCTTAGGTTAGTTAGGTTTAAGTAGTTCTAAGTTCTAGGGGACTGATGACCTGAGATGTTAAGTCCCATAGTGCTCAGAGCCATTTGAACCATTTCGATCCGCCAGGGACAACGCGGGGGCATCGGTGCCGACTTGATATCTTCCGTCGGAGCGATGTAGGGCTTCCTTCCCGCCGCTGTAAAACAATAGCTGTCTTTAGTGAGAATATTCCGTTTGAAGCATATCAGTATTACTTCTTGCACACTATCAGAGGGATGCATGTTGTTGTTGTGGTTGTTGTTGTTGTTGTGATCTTCAGCCCAAAGACTGGTTTGATGCAGCTCTCCAGGCTACTCTATCCTCTGCAAGCCTCTTCACCTCCGAGTGATTACTGCAGCCCCTCATCCTTCTGTATCTGCTTACTGTATTCATATCTTAATCTTCCTCTACGATTTTTACCCCCACACTTCCCTGCAGTACTAAATTGGTGATCCCTTGATGCCTCAGAATGTGTCCTACCAACCGATCCCTTCTTCTAGTCAGTTTGTACCACAAATTTCTCTTCTCCCAATTCTATTCAGCACCTCCTCATTCGTTACATGTTCTACCAATCTAATCTTCGGCATTCTTCTGTAGCACCAATTTTCAAACGTTTCAATTCTCTTATTATCTAAACTGTTGATCGTCCATGTTTCACTTCCATACATGGCTACACTCCGCACAAATACTTTCAGAAAGGACTTTCTGACACTTAAATCTATACTCGATGTTAAAAAATTTCTCTTCTTCAGAAAGGCTTTTCTTGCCATTGCCAGTCTACATTTTATATCTTCTCTACTTCTATCACCATCAGTTATCTTGCTTACCATATAAAAAAGCTCGTCTACTTCTTTAACTGTGTAATTTCCTAATCTAATTCCCTCAACATCACGTGATTTAATTCGACTATATTCCATTATTCTCTTTTTTCTTTTGTTGAAGGCCATATTATAACCTCCTTTCAAGACACTATCTATTTCGTTCAACTGCTCTTTCTAGTCCTTTGCTGTCTCTGACAGAATTACAAACAAAGTTATTATTTCTTTTAGCTGGACTTTAATTCCTACTCCAAATTTTTCTTTTGTTTCCTTTATGCTTCCTCAGTACACCGATTGAATAACATGGTAGATAGGCTACAACCCTATCTCACTCCCTTCTCCGCCACTGCTTTCCTTTCGTGACCCTCGACTCTTATAAGTGTCATCTCGTTTCAGTAAATAAATAAGAAGTTCGGCTCTGAAGCTGGGATGAATCAGCTGAAAACACTTTTTCAGGGACTCGACTCAAAGCTTGGAAGCGGTCAGTCTCCGATTCTTCTACTGCTCCATTTCTCCATAGAAACATATAGTATTAGATGTCAATATTCTGCGTATCCTATATTCACAAGTCTGTTCTAGAAACCAATTTCGTTCTATGAAAGCAACTGCAACGAGATTTGTTACCGAGAGTGTTGTGTGGGACGGTCATATCTAAAAATCCCCTCTTTAGTAGGATGAGAATCGGTAAATAATTACTGCCACACCTTCTTGTCTGCTCCATTAAAGCCGTATGCACCCATCGCTTATCGAACGACGACTTCTCACAATCGCTATCTTGTTTGGTTTACGGCGAAGCAGTAATACAACCAGCTAATTTTTTATTTTTTAAGTTTGTCAGTTTCGATGTTCGAGTCTGTTGTTTATGTCTACAAGATAGTGGCTCAAGGCGAACGGAGAAGAGCGCGTCTTTAATGTAGGGTCGTTTAAAGAGCTGTTGGAGCTTTTGTAATCACCAAAAAAAGAAACCAGCTCAGCGATACACTTATTCAAGACACAGAAGCACTCCAGTACGAGGATTACTACGCTGTTGCTACTCTGAAAAATGACAACTGCGAATTTTATGAATTATTCGTAGGAAGACGAGAGGCGCGAAAGATACGGAGGCATATCTTCAAGAAACAGCAACTCGTAATTTAAAAGTTTATCTTTCAAAGAAAATTTGATCTCAGTTCTAACTGAGGAAACTGAAAACGTAACGAAAACGAAACCTAAATGAGAAGATGACAAGAATTCCAAGCAAAAATTGAGATATCGAAGAACAAATGTGAATGCCCTAGTTGGTTTGTCCGCCACATTTCGCGAACGCTCGGCTCCGTGCAGAGCCCACGGGAATTCAATATTTAATTGAAAACGTACCCATTAAATATCTTAATTATGTCGTGTGCTATCAAGAACTTGCTTGCATTTAAACACAAATTCAAGCCTTATTAAACTCGTGAAAGAGTTACTCGCTCCTTGTCGAAGACGCACTAGTAAAACCTGCAGTGTCTCGTGCCCTGACTCTCGGGATACGGCCTGTGTTTCTCGTTGGGCCTTGATGCGCAGCCAGCCCTGATATGCTCCTGAGTGCAACTCGCTGTGCCAGCAGGCTGACTTTCGCGTGTGGGGTTACTACCAACTCTGCTGCGTCTGTCTGCAAATTCCTGTGTTTTTCCACTTTGAAGCTGGGTTTTCCTAGGAGCAGAAATTCTGCACCGCGTAATACGTAACGCGCTCGGCTTAATGCTTTGTCCCCTCAGCAGTGACAAAACAGTGAAGGTGCTTTTCGACATAGCGCAATGCGTAGTGTGCCAGTGCTTTACGCCAGGCATGGCAAGCCCAAGTCCACGAGAAAGACAAGCAGTGGCGCGTACGTCGCAGCACTAGACAGTGCAGGTCTTACGAGTGCCAGCAGCCGTCTCCAGCGGGGAGAGAGTAACTGTTTGAGACGAATTTAATAATTTTTGACTTCGTGTTTAAATGCATGCAAGTTCTCGATAGCACACGACAGCATTGAGACCTTTAGTGGGTACGTTTTCAATTACGTATTTATTTCCCGTAGGCCCCGCACGGAGCCGAGCGCTCGCGAAGTGTGGCGGACAGGCCGTCTAGTGTGACGTCACGAGTTCGTTGCACGCGGCCGACCAAAGATAATGGCCTGGGCGCGCTTTGATGACTTCAGCTTTGTAGTGCTACGGCCGAAACACAGCCATCTAGTGACCCAGCTCCGCATTCACTGACTCTCGCATATTTGCCGTTTTTCTTTTGCAAAATTACAAATGGTGTTACTGTTCATTGATTATTTACTCTTGATCCGAAAAGAATACTACTCTCAGTAATACTGTTATCTTTAAATTACTTTAAACCGACCAATTAGGGTACTGTCTGCTGTTTCCAAAGCACTTGAATATATTGTTCATGATCAAATCACTGAACATACGCACGAATTCAACCCATATGACAAATTTCAATCCGGGTTCCGTAAACACCACGGCACAAATACTGCTCTAATTAAAGTAATGATGACCTGAAATATGCCATCGACAGCCGAAAAGAAACAATATTGACGCCACTAAACTTCAGCAATGCTTTTGACGCTGTTAACCTTGACATACTGCTCGGAAAAGTGCGATAGCTTAATTTCTCAGATAGTGCTACGAGGTGGTTTGAAAGCTACTTAAAAGACAGACAGCAATGTGTTGTCTGTGTAAATGAAAAATCTTCCTGGAAACATGTCTCCTCAGGAGTGACACAAGGATCAGTTTTTTTCTTTGTTTTCTTTGTTTTCTTTATATGTCAATGATATTTCGTCGGTTCTGTCCTGTAAATATCATTTCTGTGCCGACGACCTCCAGCTCTACCTAGGCGTCAGATCTGAAGATACAAACATTGCAATCGCTCAGATGAATGATAATCTGTCTTCAGTAGTGACATGGGCGAAAAACCGGGGCTTAACCTAAATGCAAAGAAGACACAAGTAATCTTAATAGCTCATCAGAAATTAATAAGCTCAGATTTCCGAGAACGGCTGCCTCTTATTCTGCTCCAGGGTGTTCCAATACCATACCAGAAAACAGTTACGAACTTGGGGTGTAACTTTGGATGAGCATCTCGACTGGGCAGAGAATACAGTCGCAATGTGCGAGAAGACGTCCGCTTGTCTCTATGTTCTCAAAAAGTTTAGGAACGTATTTTCACAGGACGTGAAACTCCAGTTCGTGCAAGCACTCTTTCTGCCGAACCTCCACTATTGTGATGTAATTAAACAAGGCATGAGTAGTGAAAAGAAAAGACGATAAGAACTAACTATGAATGCCTGTGTGCGTTACACCTGCAACATTCGCCGATATGATCATGTTAGTGCCTCGTACTCCCAGCTAGGGTGGCTGCGGCCGGACAAAATGCTTGACTACCACGCTCTGTGTCTACTTCACAGGCTCCTCCTCGTGCGAGCACCCAGCACCTTGCTTCAGAGATTAAACACCTTTCATGCCATCATAATCGAAACACGAGGTCACTGTTATTTGGTATCCTAACTGTACCCACTCACAAAACAAAAACATTTGCAAACTCCATCTCTGTTTCCACTGTCCACCTCTGGAAGAAACTGCCGTTACCGTGTAAAAAATTCAACCCCTGCTGCTTTTAAGAAGAAGTTCAAATATTTCAACTATCATCCTCATAACGTTTTCGACAAAATTAGTGTACAAGACCAATCCTCCCCTCTGTCAAATAGCAAAATTAGTGTCCCCTATCTTGCTCCTTTCTCTTTTTCCTCTTCATCTGTCTCCATTGGCCACCCAATCTTCTTTTCCTTAACTGTGTTCCATCACATCCCTATTCTTCTGCCCCCTTCACCATCAGTCTCCCTCATATTCCCTGCGGCTAGCACTCCTATCTAAAATCTCTCTCTATCATAATGCCTAATTATAGCAGTACTTATCATCTACGAATACAAAATGTGTGTGTATGTCTTTTTCCAAGTGTACCTTTGTAATTGTTTATTTCACTTTTTGTACTAGGTGTAGTTTAACATGTCTACTAAAACATATGGAAGGAAAATAAGTAGAATGCCTGGTTAGATGTAAGAGAGGGCCTTGCCAGGTTAAATAAATAAATAAATAAAAAGAGTTTGATTAGTACAGTTTACCAACACAGTGCATTGTTTCAACTTTTAATAAAAAGAAAAGGCGTGACACTCACTGACAATGATACTCATAAATAATTGTTTTTTGCTTCATTATTGCATTTGCTTATCAAATAGAGTCGTTCAATCTCCCCATTAAATTTCTTTACACACGCACATAGTGTCAAACAACTTTCCTTTTTGTACTTTACTAAAGAATGTTTTCATTCACTCATTGTACTTAAAATTCAGTCTCTCTCTCTCTCTCTCTCTCTCTCTCTCTCTCTCTCCTCTCTCTCTCTCTCTCTCTCCCTTTCCCTCTCTCTCTCAAAGAGACAGAGAGGGTGAGAAGCTGTGGGTATAGGTTCAAACATAATTCTTTTAGATTTCAATACAAGAGAACTGTAGTGTATAATGTACTTCAAATTCGGTTAAAGTGCAGTTTAGGTGTCGGCAGTTTTTACAAGACATTACATGTTAGTAATGTGGCGACAAAATAATGGGAATCAAGATGGTCAATCATATTTGCAGTCTTCCTTGTCACAAATGCTTCGCTGTTTTCTAGGAATATATGAAGATTTTCGAGGTTGCTGTCAGGCAGGAACCTAATAGCACAGTTTAAATTGCCGCAAGTGAAATGAACAGCAATCATATTTCTTAAGAAGGTAGAATCTCATTCCCTACATGCGTTTTGCTTCTGACTAACCCTATTCATTGCTCACCATTCATTGTGATTTTACCAATATCAACATGTCTTTTAAGAACTGCCAACACCTATACTGCACCTTAACCGCAACTTCTGTTCAACCACAGACATTCAAGACACATACGCACACACACACACACACACACACACACACACACACCTGTATTCATAAATACACTCCTGGAAATTGAAATAAGAACACCGTGAATTCATTGTCCCAGGAAGGGGAAACTTTATTGACACATTCCTGTGGTCAGATACATCACATGATCACACTGACAGAACCACAGGCACATAGACACAGGCAACAGAGCATGCACAATGTCGGCACTAGTACAGTGTATATCCACCTTTCGCAGCAATGCAGGCTGCTATTCTCCCATGGAGACGATCGTAGAGATGCTGGATGTAGTCCTGTGGAACGGCTTGCCATGCCATTTCCACCTGGCGCCTCAGTTGGACCAGCGTTCGTGCTGGACGTGCAGACAGCGTGAGACGACGCTTCATCCAGTCCCAAACATGCTCAATGGGGGACAGATCCGGAGATCTCGCTGGCCAGGGTAGTTGACTTACACCTTCTAGAGCACGTTGGGTGGCACGGGATACATGCGGACGTGCATTGTCCTGTTGGAACAGCAAGTTCCCTTGCCGGTCTAGGAATGGTAGAACGATGGGTTCGATGACGGTTTGGATGTACCGTGCACTATTCAGTGTCCCCTCGACGATCACCAGTGGTGTACGGCCAGTGTAGGAGATCGCTCCCCACACCTTGATGCCGGGTGTTGGCCCTGTGTGCCTCGGTCGTATGCAGTCCTGATTGTGGCGCTCACCTGCACGGCGCCAAACACGCATACGACCATCATTGGCACCAAGGCAGAAGCGACTCTCATCGCTGAAGACGACACGTCTCCATTCGTCCCTCCATTCACGCCTGTCGCGACACCACTGGAGGCGGGCTGCACGATGTTGGGGCGTGAGCGGAAGACGGCCTAACGGTGTGCGGGACCGTAGCCCAGCTTCATGGTCCTCGCCGATACCCCAGGAACAACAGTGTCCCTAATTTGCTGGGAAGTGGCGGTGCGGTCCCCTACGGCACTGCGTAGGATCCTACGGTCTTGGCGTGCATCCGTGCGTCGCTGCGGTCCGGTCCCAGGTCGACGGGCACGTGCACCTTCCGCCGACCACTGGCGACAACATCGATGTACTGTGGAGACCTCACGCCCCACGTGTTGAGCAATTCGGCGGTACGTCCACCCGGCCTCCCGCATGCCCACTATATGCCCTCGCTCAAAGTCCGTCAACTGCACATACGGTTCACGTCCACGCTGTCGCGGCATGCTACCAGTGTTAAAGACTGCGATGGAGCTCCGTATGCCACGGCAAACTGGCTGACACTGACGGCGGCGGTGCACAAATGCTGCGCAGCTAGCGCCGTTCGACGGCCAACACCGCGGTTCCTGGTGTGTCCGCTGTGCCGTGTGTGTGATCATTGCTTGTACAGCCCTCTCGCAGTGTCCGGAGCAAGTATGGTGGGTCTGACACACCGGTGTCAATGTGTTCTTTTTTCCATTTCCAGGAGTGTATTTGTTTCATACCTCACTACATCAAAATGTGTGTGATATACTTTACTTCAGATCACAAAATACCACAAAACAAACAGAGTGTTCATCTCAAATACATAAACTGAACATCCTCCAAAAGGCGTGCAACTCCAACATACATACAAAGCTTAAAGTAAATCTTCTATCATCAAAAATCCTAAATGTAAAGTTAACATTTTGTTTCTGAATATTGGAAGGAAATAAGGACTTAAACGACAATAAATTAGTGTAATTCAGCAAAATTTACAGTTAAACTTGTCATAAAAGGCACTAGGATTTGCATATCCATTTACTGAATAAATTCCATATTTCAAATTTTCAAATTCAGTCTCCCCCTCACACAGCTTTTCTCTCTCTCTCTCTCTCTCTCTCTCTCTCTCTCTCTCTCTCTCTCTCACACACACACACACACACACACACACACACACACACAGAGAGAGAGAGAGAGAGAAAGAGAGAGAGAGAGAGAGAGAGAGAGAGAGAGAGAGTGAGAGAGAGAAGAGAGAGAGAGAGATTTATGGAAGGGAAATAAGGAAAGATAGAGGGGGGGGGGGGGGGGGGAGACAGAGACAGAGAGGACAGAGAGAGAGAGAGAGAGAGAGAGAGAGAGAGAGAGGTTGATAAAAGAATAACAGTGTACAAAAACTGTCATATATGTTCATAATTTTTTTGTTTTCTATCTCACTATACCTTATTTAGTTTGAAACATTGTACATCACATTCTGCCACCACTATCTTTCACTCATTTCACTCATACACTGAGGAACTGGAGCGTTCAACTCCTAAAGGACAAAGGGAAATGAATCATTTTTTAAAGAAATGTATTTAGTATTTACATAGTAATTTATTGAAAAACTACACATTCCAAGATTTTTAAAATAGTATAACACATTTACACCTCATGATTTTTAGAGTTGTATAGCACATTACTTATACCTGTCATTGACATTTTCCACTTTGTGTTTTCAGCATTATCTCGCTAGCTATAAAATTAAATTTGTGGTGGAAAGTATAGTGACTGTGTTAGAAAACTATATATATTTTTCCACATATTAATTAACAGTAGACTCTTCTCCACTGATACAGTGAATAAACAAATTTAAAAAAATTGTACACAAAAATATTCCGTGTTGTCCTTAGTTTCTTTAACTGCCTGCCACATTTATTATTGCCTACAGAATAATTAACATTTTTAGTAAGATTATTCATCATTACTTTACAGGATTGGATGTTAATATTTTGCAGATATGTCCTTCAAAGATCTCTGACATTTGCAAACATCACTTAAGTCAGCCTCAGTAAGATCGCAGCTCTCCAGCTTTAAGCAACATATTTTGTGCAAGGCAGAAAGTTGATGCGAATCACCAATAAGACTACCTGAATACAAATCTAATATTGCTTTCAGTATGAACCAACGAAGGCTAGATATCACAAAAGCAGTTTCAGTGGGAACGGCAAACTTTCCACAGTCACATTTCGTTATGAAATAATTTGGGACGGATATTTCAACTTCTTTATCAAATAGCACCCAAGAGGTGCTAATCTCACAACATTTTAGAAAACGCTCCTTATTTTCTGGTGTCTGTGACACTTCAAAATTCTCCCATAACACTGCAGAATATTTGTCAACATTCACACATTTATCGAATATTCCACAGCAAGGAAGCAATGTCCACAGAGGAATATTTTTATTCAAATAATTTAGTAGTACCATATCTCTGAATCTTAGTTTCTTTTCACTCTGAAATATCTTAATGTAACTTACAAAATAATTTGCTCCACTCATTTGACAGTAACTACTAAATCTACCTTTCAGATTGTCATTCTGCAGCTTACTAAGTAATATATAGTTCGGCTTATAAAGTTTAACTACATACAGAATCAGTAATAAAAACCCATCAAGAATATTGATCAGTGCCTGAAAAGCTTGAGAGCTCGAAGTATGAGAATTATGTACACTCTGCCTCCAAGCCTCCAAATTTTTAACCATAAAGACATTTTTCTTAAAAACCCTAACAGCAAAAAGCTGTATACCCTAATAGGCTGCCTATATTGATCATTAAACCTTTCACCTTCAGATGCACCTTTCACATTAACAATGTGCCACCAGTCACAAATTATGTATTTGTATGAAAGTTGAAGTATGTTCAGAGCCTGTAAAATTTGTCTCTCTTGAACATAACGCCTTTAAAGCAGCAAATTTCTATCATCAAAAATCATAAATGTAAGGTAACATTTTTTTCTGAATATTGGAAGGAAATAAGGACTTAAACGACAATAAATGAGTGTATTTCAGCAACGAACCTTTTTCCTTCTTGTACATCAATTCTAAATACTTAAAATCTGCAGTAATTACAACTTCAAAATTTTCTAAATTTGGAAACTTCAACAGTCTGTCAGCTTTAGTAATCGAGTTATCATGGATACATTTCAAAATATGTTTTGTGTCAAAAATTAGGAACAATCTTCTAGTACTCTCATTAGGATGTTGAATACAAGGCTGCAAAATACGACTAAGGGGAAGTAACCTAACTCACAAACTTTTGGATTTACTGCATTGTTATCTGAGATTGAAGCCAACCACAGTAAACTTCAGTTATTATGTGTAATAACGTAGTTTTTAGCTGTTGAGAAGTTAAATTTTGAAAATACACTTGATATCATGAAAATCTGTGCTGTTTTGGTAAGATCATTGTTATCAGTGTTATTGGCACCATAAATTGTACCTCTTTTAAACATCAAACGAGGCTCGATGCAAGTTTCATCGAGGAGCAGATTTACCACTAGTTCATGATCTTTCAAAGATGTTCTCTTAATTTTCAAATAGTGCCATCTACATTTATACTATTTAAACTAAATTTACCTATCAGCTTTCTGACAGTGCATCGGCGTAGCAATTATAGATAACGACTATTGTGTACAGCTGTGTATGTTGATGGCGAATGAACAAACATAGACGTTGCCAGTAATAATATATTCCTACAATATCTACGACAGTTATCATTATTTCTTAGGAATTGAATTTGAGCAATTATCAGCTGCAGTTCTGAACATGTATCACCGAAATATTTATCTTCTGGCACTTTCACTATATTTTCAACCACCAAACACTTGTTTAAATTGTCTCCTTCAGACATTATTGACACAATATATTCCATTATTCTATCAAATACATCCTATGTGTTTGCTGACCTATATTCAGTGGGCACATTATGCTGGGGAATTTTGTATTTGCTTACGGAAAGTAGGAAATTTAAATCAGTATTAATAGTTACAGAGCCTAAAATAGCTGGTAACTCATTAGTGACATCAATAAAACACAGCATTATCTTCTGTTCACATTCGACCAGCAGCACATCATCTTTTACGATACTGCTCCGCATTTCTACTCAATAAACTACATCGTCCTTGAATGATGTACGACCATACTTTGCTTCTTACCATCTCCTGATAACTTAAACCTTACGTATGTTATTAACTGACATTTAATTATAACTAACTGTACCAAGAGCAATGCGTTTCTGACGAATCGTCAATGTGCCGTTGCCTTGAAACGTCATACTTTCATAACATGCTCAGTATAATAATTCTTTAATCACGAATTTGACTTTTCTAGTCATTTTGTTACAACAGATCGTACAATTGACGACGGATTTTCGAGAGATCCTGGATTTGCTGGTTCTTAGTAACGGTATATATACATAAGCTTCACCTGAAAGCCAATACGACATCTCGCGACTCTGTACCGAAGAGAGTTGGCGTCATGTGACGCAGGTGGTGTTCTTCCAGCTCATTGGACTGCGTTCAAACGCAGGTTCAGAATATTTGACATGCTAAATATTGTTCTTCATGTTCCGAAAGACTCCCCAGCGTGCTTTTTCCACACTATAACGTCAGAAACTCGGCAGGCTCAACGTTAACGTTCGAATGCCCGGTCCATGTGCCGACGGCTTAACGTGTTGTACTCTGCATCCTAGTGAATCAATTGCTGGAAGTCAGGTACAGTTCGCGTGCAAAATAGTTAAAAAGAGTGCTAAAAAGCTACAAGTGCTTTTCAGTGACGAGGACGATGAGCTATTATTTGACACAGCGTCAAAAATATATTGTTCATTGTTTTCTTAGCTTCTCGTAAATCTGGAGCAAATTATCCTGTCCTTCACCGAGTTTTATATGTTTAGTTATTAGCAAACCCAGAAGTTCCCCTTTTTCTGTTCTCCCACGCAATGCATTAGTATTGTACAGTGTACTAACACACTGGTTAACGTAACAATCATTTGTTTGAAAACTCTTCAGAGACAGCACGAATGGAATGAACAGGTAATGTGCTCGCGTCCCTCCCACCGCAAAACATTCTATCCTGTCCGCGCGGCGCAGAACTCGTGATCCTAGGTAAACCTGGCTTTATTTAGATTACCTATGCTTCAGCACAAAGGCAACCGATTCACTGTAACCTCAAGCTCGCAACTTTCACTGTTGTGTTATTTGCCTGCAGCCGTTTACAGAATTCACATATTTTATGATTAGAAAAAGATATCTGGCGGTAATAAGAATAGAAAAATATCTTTACACTAGATAGACTCTTTTAATTACTCAAGAAGACGACATTGTATCGCCGGAAGAATACAGTGATACTGTCTTGTAATTAAACGAACAAATCACAGTCTACAACGCGTATTTTTTTATGGCTGGTTTCGGCCGAATTAGGGCACCCTCAGACCTAAAATGTGAGAGGATGGCAGCTATCGCTGGCATCAGCTGCGGATCGTCGCTAAAACATCTAATTATACTGTGAGGTGCTGAAAAGTAATGCCCCAGACGTTTTATGTGAAAGCTCTCAAAGCTTTTTAGGTAAAACAACCATTGTTAACATTCTACATCTTTATTCTTCATGTCTACATATCTGCAGCCCTCTGCCATTAGAGGACTCAAAAGTGTGGCGTGTAACATACCGGTGTGTAGCGTAACTACATCAGTGCGTTAGAAACAGTCTACTGCAATCGAAATACGAATTCGAAGAACTCGTCCACACATGGGGCCCTTCTGCATGACAATGCCAGACCACGCACTGGTCCGACATCTTCAACAATCTAACGCCTTGGATTCGCTGCAGTCGATCATCCCCTATAAAGTTTCGCCTGGATTCCATCCGATTTTCATCTGATTCCGGAACTTAAAGAACACCTCCGAAAGACTTCACTTTGATAGCGACGAAGCGGTGCAAGCACAAATTATATTGTGGCTCCTTAACAAAGTCAAACATTTTACGTTGAAGGTATCGACAAACTGGTCTCTCGCTGGGAGAAATCCGTTCGTCGCCAGAGTGACATGAAGAATAAAGATGTGGACTGTTAATAAAGTTTGTTTTATTGAAAAAGCTCTGAGTTTCCACATAGGATATTCTGAGGCATTACTTTTCAGCATGTCCTCGTACTTATTAATTTCTGAACAACGAAAATTTAATAAAATTAAAGGATATACGTTGCTGTAGAGCGGAATCATTGATGATCACGGTATACTACTCCACTGACGACGTATAGTACAAATTACAGGGCACATGACGTCTAAAGATCTTAAACCTAACCCAAAGATGTCACAGATTATCCTTATATCACACCGAAAGCTGATCAGTGAACAGTTTCGTAAAACATCGTTATCATATCTACCGTATTCCGTAGCCCAGCAAGCGAAGCTTCTCCACACAATCCGAGAGGCCGTATTTAGGTCTGTAACCAGTTTCATTCGTTCAGAAGCTGACTCGATGGGCCTATCGCTCCTGCAGATGTGTCTGCTGGCGTTATCTCGTTCAGACTTTGAAGACCCCACTCCGCCACAAAGCTGTGATTTCCTTTTCATTTAATCTTCAGAAAGGCGCGTCGCGTTATCTGCCAGCTATGCCTTACCAAAGTCTCCTTTTCCGCCGTTGTTGCCATTAAGGTCTCCACGCGTAACCCTCGGCGTGGGTTCAGTGCTATATCCCACGAGATTGTGTGCCTGCCTGAACTCAGGCACCCTAAAATTCCGGCCTACTGATGTATAGGACGTCCAACCCCGCGATGTGGACGCTCCAGACAGGAATTACTGAAGTGAGGGTGTAGAGAAGGGGGCCCTGTCTCCCTTGAGACAGGTTAAGGTTTGTGTGTGATACCACAAACAAATAACTCTTTTACACCCCGTGATGAAATATGAATACCTTCTGAAAGAACAGTAAAAGATTCCCGCATAATTTTGATGAGCATCTGAACTAAAAAGAACAAACTATCACTGCATGTAAGAAATCTCTCTCTTCTCTAGATGCATTCAAAAATTTAAAAAATATTTTCGCCGAAAATAAAACAGAAACTTGTCGAGTCCTTAGTCCTGCAGAATATTTACTACTGTAATGTAGTTCAACTCAGCACAAATGGTGAAAACTCCAGGCGATTGGATTGTGCCATGGATACTTGTGTAACACACGTCTGTGTGTAATATTGGGTTAGTTGGTCACGTCAGTCCTTCATATGCCCAGATGGAGTAGATGTCTTCTTCATTGGTTTCTTAGTTTCAAGTGTCCACAGTTCATCTCCTAGCATATCAGATCTCACTCATGACTTCGTAACAGCAGTACAAAATCTGATATGTCCTAAATCTTGGCTCTAGTTATGCGTAACATAAAACCTTTCTCCATCTCTTTATTCATTTCAGCCGTACTGATACGGAACAAACTAACTTATGAACTGCGTCTTATGACAAACTCCTCTGTGTTCAAGAAGAGACTGAAGACCTACCTTTTGTCATCGACTTAGCCTCTTCGTCAGAATATCTCAGCTGTCTTCACTCTGACCAGAAAATCTGTCACATAAAAAAAAAAAACTATCGATGCTTTTCTCATTCCTCCCTATTTCCAGTTTCTTTCCTCCACCTCATTTCCTAACTTCATGTTATTATTCCTGGCTGTTTTCGGAGGCCAGTCAACTTCTCCAGATTTGATTCCTTTTATATCATAGCCACACATTTCCATTAGATATAATTTCAAACAAAACTAGAAATGACTTGACGCAGAGTTAACTACATTGCCATTTTTGGAAAAATAAAAAAGTCGTGTTACCAAAAAAGATAAATGTGTAGTAATGAAATCTCGGGAATACAGTATATTCGTCTAATTAACATATTTAAGTGATTAACATTCTAAGGTCACAGGTAAGTTCGAATCAAGCCATTGTAATTGTGAAATATTGATGCATTAATAACTGGTGTAACTGCCAGGATTTTGAATGCAAGTATGCAAAATTGCATGCATTGTCTTGTACAGGTGCTGGCGTAGAGTTCCGTGCCTGTCAGTCAATACAGGAACGGTTAATCTGTTTGCGTATGACGCTGGAGTGGTCGTTCGGTGATGTCCCTTATGTACTTGATTGGAGACAGATCTGGTGATCGAATAGGCCGAGGTAACATGTCCACACCCTTAGAGCATATTAGGCTACAACAGCGGTATGTGGGCGAGCGTTTTCTTGTTTGAAAACACTCACTGGAATGCTGTTCATGAATGGCAGTACAACAGATCGAATCACCAGATTGAAGTACAGATTCCCAATGAGGTTGTGTGAGACAACCACGAGAGTGCTTCTGCTGTCATATGAAATCGCATCCCAGACCATAACTCCAAGTGTAGGTCCAATGCGTCTAGCATGCCGACACGTTAGTTGCAGGCCCTCATTTGGCCTCCTTCTAACCAACACACGGCTATCACTGGCACCGATGCAGAACCAGCTTTTATCACAAAACACAACAGAGCTTCACCCTGCCCTCCAGTGAGCTCTCGCTTGACACTAATGAAATCGCAGATGGCGGTGGTTTGAGGTCAGTGAAATGCCCACTGCCTCGGAGCTGTCTTTGATTTACCCGATTTGTAACAGTTCGTTGTGCCACTGTGGTGCCAACTGCAGCTCACATTGCTGCTTTAGATGCAATACGATGCACCAGAGCCATACGCGGAACACAGTGGTCTTCCCCCACCTGGGCGTCCAGGGCCCCGGTCTGCTTGCAACCGTACAATCTTGTGACCGCCGCTTGCAGCAATCATGTACAGTGGCTACATTCCTGGCAAGTCTTTCTGGCGTATCACAGAAGGAACATCCAGCTTCTCGTAGCCATATTAAACGACTTCATTCAAGCGCAGTGGGTTGTTAATAATGGCTTCTTTGTCTTCTGATTAACATCATCTCACCATCAAAGACAACTGACGGTCACGACCATTACTAGGTGTATTTAAAACAAACCTGATTTGCATCTTCCGAGTGGAGCTACTAACGCCTTTCTTATGCGACTGGCGCGAAATTTGAGTAGACATCATCTTTCACATGTAGTAACATGCCTACCAACTTTCGTTTATGTCGCACAACGCCTGGTGTCGCAATTTTTCCGTCAAAGCGTATTTATTACTGTATGTTACTGTTATTATGTATTGCTCACGTACTATGTATACTGTAATGATTACTGCATCCATTGTCATTCTCCTTCTTCATCTTCTTCTTCTCCTTTAACGTATGAGCCGCTACCAGCTAAATTCACATCAACTGTTTCTTCTTTCTTTTCTTCCACATTCTTCACATCATTTCTTTTCATTTATCTGCCGATGTCACCCCAGTCTCCGTCTAGGAGTTTTCATGGAAACCTTCGGAATCTCGTAGTTGCTTTCTGAACAGCAATCATTCCTCAACATCTTGTAGAGTAATTCGGCGTTCCATGAAGTTCCTTCCAATTTCTTCGTACCATGTATTATCACCTTTTGATTTACCGAAATAAGTGAAGTCTTTTGTGTCAGTCTGTTGGGATTCATCCTTTGGATATGGCTTCAGAAAACTATTATTATTATTGCTATTCCTCTGTACTACACATACTATATTGTCAACTCACTAAAGACTGTTGGTTAGATGTAAAAGAGGGCCTGGAGGCCTTGTAAAATAAATAAATAAATAAATGTAGTATAAGTAGATTTGAAGCAAGCAGGAATAACATAATTTGATATAAGAGACAAAGACTTTTGGCATAAAATTCATGACTGCACAGAAAGCTTGACATAAAAACCACGAAGACCAGAACGACGTGGTCTGACGAAAAGGGCACTTGCTGAGAGAATAAAAGAACTACGGGCACAAAGAATATCTACACAAAACTCTGAAAATTCCTTCTTTTGTACTTTTCATGGTCCAGTCTGGAACAAACATTGGTAAAAATACAATAAACATTATTTCCCATGCGTTTTAAAACATAAGCAAGGCGCGGACCGTTGCAACAGAATAGCGGAGGATACCTCAAATAGGGAGTCCAACACAGTGGTCTGGAAAACCGACAGGACGGCGGGCTGGACTGTTCACTCGCTACTGTGACATTACTTAAGGGAAAAGACCCTCAGCAGCCTGTTGGTACGAATTGTTGAATTATGTGATGCTTCACATGGATATTAAAACCTATGAGTGATCATTCCAGGTGTCTGTACAAACATAAGGCGCATGTAGACGGTTACGAGTAAGGTAATGATTAAGACTGTCCAGTTTTGATTTGGCAGCTACGTAATTGCACTTTAGTGTAAGCATTAAAATTGAATTGTGGCCACAGTAGTCGCACTCCTTTAGATTAGCATGCTGTTTTATCAAACTAATGTCTGTAATGTGTTACAGGTACGGTGACATGGTTCCCAAGACGATTGCTGGCAAGATCGTTGGAGGAGTGTGCTCCCTCAGTGGTGTGCTAGTGATCGCTTTGCCGGTTCCTGTTATCGTATCTAACTTCAGTCGCATCTATCACCAGAACCAGCGGGCAGACAAGAGGAAGGCGCAGAGGGTAAGCTCATCCAACTTTGTATGAATGACAAAGCAAATACTTTTATCGTACAAATAACGTTCTTTGATTGTAATTAGACAGTAGCAAGCATTCGTTTCAGATGCTAGTGGAAAATTAAGAAAATTGTGTAAACTATAGCGTGAACTGAGTAACTTAATGTTGATTATTTACGTAGTTAAGAAGTGGTGTTCGATTTGACTGTCATTAATATTTTTTGTTAATTCTGTGGGTAATTCCGCGAATATGTGTTATGGTTAGCGACTGAGGAGATAAGAGTCGACACAGGCACAAATATTGGTGAATTGGAGAGCTAGGACAAATGAAATTGTTTCACTGTCCCCATGTAAGAGGAAGTACTACTTTCATAACCCCATCTAAAACATTAGAGAATTGTTTTCAGTAAAGTAATATTGGCAGTTGGTTGTATGTTGCTAATTATGAATGATGGTTCAAATGGCTCTGAGCACCATGCGACTTAACTTCTGAGGTCATCAGTCGCAATTATGAATGATAAAATGAGCAAAAAGTATAGTGCTGACTTCAAATGGCTTTGAGCACTATGGGACTCAACATCTTAGGTCATAAGTCCCCTAGAAATCAGAACTACTTAAACCTAACTAACCTAAGGACATCACACACACCCATGCCCGAGGCAGGATTCGAACCTTCGACCGTAGCAGTCCCGCGGTTCCGGACTGCAGCGCCAGAACCGCACGGCCACCGCGGCCGGCATAGTGCTGACTTCTGCTACAATGGGAACAAAAGAGGCTGTTAGCTTGAAAAAGGCGATAACCGAAGTTTCGTTTCGTTTACCTGATGTATTAGGGTCTCTGTAAGCTCCATGGCAGCAGTAATATTTTACAGCCGCCACTGATTTAAATTTCCGGCATGTTTCAAGGCTGCATTTGTGTTATTCAATAATAATCTGAGTAATACAAAATAAAAATTCAAGTCTGAAAATTACTGCGTAATACACTGCAGGGATCGCCACGAATCCATCTAGGAGATTACTTACACTGTACGGCTTTGACGGATGATAGCGTCGCGTACCCTCCTGTCACACGTAATGTATGGGAAGACATCAATAACAGCTCCTCATCCGTGCTTCTTCTCAAAACTAACATAAATCAGTAGTGTCTGACTCCGTACCTTAAATACCTTTGAAGCCCTAATCGACTTTTTTCGTGTTCTCGTTGCATCGTCTTTTTTCCTTCCCTTAACAGTGTTAAGTTATTTTTTCCGCAGCGGAATACAAAGACTCAAGACTTCGTAGATATACCTTATAAGAACGAGCCGCTGTATTTAATCATTACGTAAGTAAAAAAACTATCTCTACACGCAGTATGTACTATGCTAGCTAGACTCTTGAGTTTTCCTGACTCAGTTTCGGTTCTTTTCCGTTGCTTAAGTTTTTATTTATTTTATACAGATAAAAAACTTAAGCTTTCCGACCTTGATTTAAAACAGAGATGTAAATTTTAATTTTTTCCCATTACAGAATTTCGAATGACAAGCTTTACGGTTGTAACTTGCACTGCAGAACAAGTGCGAGACATGTGAGTTTAAAAGTTCATGTTAGTGTGAAATGGATTTTCAGTACCAAAAATCACTACATTCGCCTCCAATAGGATTAGGTTGTCATGTGTTGAGTGATACTTCCTTATAGAACAGTCATAGAGCTGCTCATCTTTCTGAACTGAAGGAACCATACTAAGCGTAAGACTCAACTATTATCTTCAGTACGTAGCTGGTGAGACCCATTTTCTGATAATTATTTGGTTTTGTGCAATGACACTTTGGTTTTGGGAACGGTTGACTAATGCTTTCCTCTGAAAGATGAGGTGACCTGCATCGGACCAAATCAAGCTGAGAAGTGTAAAGAAATGTTCTTTGGAAGTAGTTTCTATTTTCTTCAACTACTGCATTTAATATGTCCCATGTGCTGTGGTGTGAGCTTTAGACTAAACGTATTCCAGTTTTCGGATAGTGAAGTGGTGGTTTTATTTCTTCTATACTGAGCAGACAGAATTTCTCTGTCTCCTATTGCTGACGGTGTTTAGATCCAGTGTTAAGATACGGCATTTATTTTGGGAGACTTCGTGTGGTGGTGTTGCACGAAATCAGTTACCGAAAATATCAATTTGCAATGATACCCATCTTCACCAATAATCCTCCTCACTGATAACTATTCTTTTGCAGAAGGTGAGAAACGGTTGTTGTTAGGCCATAATAACTCGTGCCATTATTGTATTTTACTCTCCTCTTTGATACGTCTTGCTGCTGAAAAGAATCCGATGGACTGAGTCAAAATCTATGGAGAACCACCTACGTATCCTGCTCGCCAATTGGAATTTGTCAATCTTTCAGGAGATCTAGTGTCTGTAAAGTCTGCCAGTGGACACTGGAACGCATGCTTTGATAATATGGCGGATCGCTATAGAGACATGATCCGCTCTATATTGAAGCACATGTGAGGAGTTTTAAGAGTACTGAACGAAGACCACTTCGGCCTTTTTTGCGTACTTTTGACTTTGATGGTCGTCGTTTCTGCGAAGGCTATAATCGCTTAGCACAGGATTCTTTAATGATTCTTCTAAGCATAGGTACAATAGCCTCCTCTGAGCTAATACTAGACTGTTCCCACGTTAGTTCTGAATACCTTCAAACTACACTGCAATATAAAAGCCATTTATCAAACAGAATGTTCAGTTCCCATATCCTTCTTCAATGATAAAACATTTTTGATGAGAGGTGAACATCGAGGATTAACCGTCTGTTCAACCGTGTTGATGAACAAATTACAGTGTCTGTTTTCTATTTGATAGTATTGCCCTTGTATTTTTTGTATCTTGTTATAATACTTGTGCTTTTCTTGTGGAGAGACTGAGCGCAAGAAAATATATCTCCTATGTTTTGTGTCAGCTTTAGGTATGAAGTAGCCTTGTATGTTTCAGTCGCGATTTCCCAAATCCCTGTTTTGAAAAGAAACATTCTTTTATTATTCACCGCTTTGTCACAAGTACACTTATACGTACAAATACATATACTAATATACACTATGTATGTTTGCGTGAATGCCCTAACTTTTGCTGCTGTATTTCCTAAAGCCTACGTAAACAACGCCTCGAAACCTAGAGGTAGCTCGGTCTTTGGGTTCGTTACGTGTATTTCTAGAATTTTTTTCCTTTCGTGTATGATTTATGCCATCAGGTCGATGTAGCAGCTCTAGACAGCTAATGCAGTGGGTACAGTACTGTGCTACAGTATCTGAGCAGGAGGGTTAGGTTCTGGAATTAGGTGTACTTAATATTTGCTGATTTAAGTCTGCATGGCATGGCAACCTGTTTCGTAACAGTTATGCACAATTATAACAGGTCTTGTACAAAACACTTTCAGTTACTTGATAATAACACGAATATGAGATTACAATTGTTTTTGTTATTCCGCATTGAAAGACACATTTAAACGTTCACTCTTTTATCACGCATTACTGTCCTCTCTACTTTCCTGTCTTTTGTCTGCATTGCCCCCCTCCAACGCCCCCTCCCCCCCATTCTTCAATTACACCCACTGTCCTATAGTTGAAAATCTCTAGCTCCATCTACCACCCTCTTAGTTTACCCCTGCTTCTTTTTTGCTTCTGTATTCGATTCGTATTTATCCCAGCTAGATCCTTTTCAGCGATAAGCATTATACAGCCTGTCTCTCGTAAGAGACATCAGGGGCAATTTCTCTGGTGTTTCAGCAGATATTTGCAATTTCGTTTTTGCATTGTGTAGCTGGAGTCAGGCCAAAAAGTAGTGTTCATCATGTCTTCCATGTGGCGTCCAGTATCGACAGTCTGCAGCTCATGGTCTAATGGCTAGCGTTGCTGCCTCGGGATCACGGGGTCCGGGTTAGATTCTCGGCCGGGTTGGGGATGTTCTCGGCCCGGGGTGTTTGTGTTGTCCTCATCATTCCATCATCATCATCATCATCATTCGTGACAGAGGCTCGCTAGGACTGTGTAAAAAATTGGGCTTTGTAAAAATTTGGACTTTGTACGGGCGATGATGACCGCGCAGTTGAGCGCCCCACAAACCAAACATAATTATCCAGTTTCGACAGAATGCCTCTATTTGTTACACGTTACAGACAAAGATAATTTGGTTCACTATCTAACACATCGGTAGTAACAAAACCTGTCGCGAAAGAAAGCGTGGCTGCGTCAGTATCAGAAGTGCTTATGCTCGAGAGTTCCCTCGCCCTACAGTGGCCACCGGCTACCCACCACCGGGCGCCTTGACGCCTGCTGCCACCCTAACCAGATCATCGTGCCGAGAAGCACCACTGCACGTTTCTGCTCTCTAAAATCATTTCTTATTATTGTCTGATTTTCTGCGCGAAATAGCATCAATATACTGAGTGAACACCATGACCTTACACAAGATGCTTGGGTTAATATGAGTCTATTTAACAAGCATCATTTTCTTATTTGAAATTATGGTATTTGTGGTGCAGTTACGTGTTGGACGTTGCATACTTCAGTCTTATGAAAGTTGTTTACGCGTTATAAAATAGAGTCGCATGTGGAAAAAGTCCAACACTTGCGACATACTGTTCGCTTTGGGTTAAATGGAGGGGTGCAGGCAGCGATAGCTGCTCGAGCATATATGTATTGTGTCTCGGGGTGCGCTACCGGACAAATTACATCAAAAAAGAATTTTCTTGTGTCAAGATAGATCGTTCGGGTCGACTGATTTTCCTCATTCGAGAAAACTCGATAACTGACATATGTGATGTGCTGAAACATGTGCTTTCAATAGGATAAGTGGAGAAGTGGTGTGTAGGTGCACTGTATGCACAAATTCCAAGCAACATTTTTGCTCGAATCTCATGCTCTCACTGAACATTCATATGCAATAGTGTTACTGGTGATCAGTTATGATGCCTTTATGTTCACTTCTTAAGGAGGAATTAAGTAAAGGCTGAGCCTTGACACAAGACATCTCCTCGTGCAAAGAGCAGTGAGAACAGATAATATTTTTTAGCCAGTGGCACAAAATGAGTGCCGTGCACTACTAACTCCTGCCCAGGGGTGTTTCCATCGCAGCTGACATTTTTGCCAACAACTGAAACACGTTTCGGTCGCAGTATAAGAAAACGACCAACAAAACCAATCAGCTGTCGCTACTATACGATAATGCACTTGGTTATTACACATACAAAACTATCCAGGAGTTTGTTTTGGAAGTCATTTCTAGCGCACTTATTGACCTGATCTTCCGCCCTCAAATGTTTACTTTTTCCATTCCTTATTGGACAACCACCAAGAAAATTCCTTTCCAATACGAAAATGCACTTCAAACCTCGTTTGACGACACCTTTCAACTTCCAGCGGGTAGGTTTCCACAGGCGGGAAATCGGTAAACTACCTGAAAATTGTCGGACTGTTCCATAGCTATATCTGTACGCCGCAAGCCATTTTACTTTGTGTGACGGAGGGTAGTTTGTGTACCAGTGTCACTTTCCCCTTTTGCTGTTCCTGTCGCGTATGGTTCACGGGCACAACAATTGCTGGTAATCCTTTGTGTGAGCCTGAATCTCTCTAATTTTATCTTTTCGGTCTTCGAGATATACTTAGAAGGAAGCAATATATTGGTTTACTCTTCTAGGAATATGTGCTCTTGGAATTTTGACAGCAGACCATACCTTGAGACTCTCTTGCAGCATCTGCCATTGGAGTCGACTCAGCATCCCTGTGAAACTGTCGCATTTAGCAAATGAACCTGTAAAGAAACATGCTATTTTTCTTTGGATCTTCTCTATTTTCCCTACCAATCCTGTATGGTGCGGATCAGAAACTGACGAGCTATATGCAAGATAATAGCTAGAAATTTTAGAGAATACATTGTTGACGATTTATTTATCTCTTATTTTTACTGTTATGTTTAACAATCCAATAGAAATCCGCTGGTAATATATGCACCGTAGGTACTAATAAAAATTAATTACAGCTTGCCACAATAGTCTTTGGACAAAAGTCAAGCATTTGTAACACTAGCGTGACTAAATCGGCAAGAACTAGTAAAATACAATGCATTGTGGAGTTCGAAATAGTCTGTGTTTACTGCCTTTCCTGTGTCATACTTAAGTAGAGATGTAACAGGTGGGGTCAATGCACAAAGAAGTACATTTAAGAAATTATTCAGTGCCGCACACTGGTCAGTTGAAACATAGTAGATACTGCCCATTGCGAGGTTGGATGCCGACTGGTAGTGTTGCGGGCACGTGACACGTTGCGAAAAGTATGTTAAGCGCACCAGAGACGGATGGGGGTCACTCTAGCGATGATATGGGCTGAAAATGGGAAAATCGATTGAGATAACCCACTTTGACAAAGGACACGTTACAATTAGGCAAAATCTGTGAACGAGTATTTTGAAAACGGCGAAGCTGAAGTACAGTGAAACTACCAATAGGCGCAAAATGTCTGGACGTCCGCGACTTTTCACAGAACAAGGGGTTCGGAGGCCTGTCTGCTCTGTAAAGTAGGGTAGGCGTTGATCTGTAGCATCTCTGCTGCAAGAGCGCAATGCTGGTGCATGCACAAGTGTTTCGGAGCACACTCACTGTTCATCGTACATTGTTGAACATAGAGCTCCGCAGCAGATCACCCATACGAGTTCATTGCAGTGGGCACGGGTCCATCGGAATTCGACCGTCGATCAATGGAAACACAAACTCCTTCATCGAGGTGAACGGCGGCTCGAAACGTGCAGCGCGCCAAGGGGGCAGTCTGGTGGGAGGAGTATTACTCTAATGCAGACATTTTCCTGCACTTGCATGGAACCTGTTGTACTAACAGAAGACACGCTGACAGCTGCGAACCACCTGTATCCCATCATGCTTAATGTCTTTTTCCGACGAAGATGTCATCTTCCAGCAGTATAATTGTCCGTGTCTCGGAGCCAGAACTGTGCTACAGTGATTTGAGGAGCATTATAGTGAACTCTTGTTGATGTCTCGGCGACCAAATCTGCCCGATGTAAATCCTATGGAACCCATCTGCGTCGCTGTCGGGCGCCAACATCGCTTACGCAGATCAGCGGCCCATTATTTGAGCGAATTGTATGATCAGTGCGTACACATGTATTGCCACATACCTCCACAAACCTATTAAGAAACTGTCGGATCATTGATGCGCGGTATCAGTGTTGTATTTAGTTTCAAAGACGGACAAACATTCTATGAAACAGGTGGTCATAATGTTTTGGCTCATCAGTTAGTTTCATAAATAAAATTGTATATTCACAAAAACAAAAATTATGCCAACAGAGGGAGGAAAGGCATTATGAGGCGTGCAGTATCATAAGCCAGCCGCCCTTAGAAAGTGGAGTACTTAAAAAAGGCGAGATGACTTAGAATGCAGAAGTTTTCTTAAGATTTCCCAGTCTGGCTAATGGAAGTTCTGCACAGAACAGGTAAAAACCTGGCCTCCGTCGAGACTGGAATGGAGACCAAACGCAGCATTTACTTTACAATACGACCTTATTATTTCAGAGTTAACAAAGCGCTGCAGCATTCGTCTCCCTCATATTACCAAAGTGGTCACTAGGAAAGATAAATTATGATGTTACAGACGAGAATAGTTTCCATTTTCATATGGGACGACCTCCCTGGTGTCAAAACTGTAAACTAATACCTTCAGTGAAAATCATTCAGATTATTCGATGGAAATGACTAGAAGATGTCAAGTAAATTGAGCAGGATATTTCTGTGCCATCCAGGAACCATATCGATGGTGACATAGTTGCCAAGAGTAATCAACATTGTAGCCAAGTTTCGGTTGTACTCCCAGCAGGAAGAATTTATTTCACCGGCCTTTTGTATTCCTTGAGCTGGCACGAAAGTGACTACAGCTAGTGAAAGACTCGGCCACTAAGGACAGGTATACTGAACGTAAATGTCAATTTATTTCATTCCTATTCCTGTAACTAGGTTTAGGATGTAGAGTGTTGTTACTTGTAGTTCTCATAAAAACCAGATGCAAACTAAATATCATAAATCAATAATTTTCATATTTTTTTATTATTTTTCTCACTATATATAATTCACATTTGTGGAGCATCTTCAGTGGTTATTCAGTAAACATTATCAGTAGGCTACCTATCTTTTGATCGTTACAGAAATAAAAAATATTTTTCTCCAAAACAGAGGAACACAAATGCAACTACAACAACACAGTATTGACTGTAACATGTGAATCTTCACCATAAGGCTTTGTAAGCCATGAGTAGCATTAGGTTCCACATCAAGAATGAGTGAAGAAACGGATTCAGAAAGACGTGGTCAAAATGACACGACCGAATGTATGCTGTACAAGTTCGATTCCAGCGTCTATTAACCTGAAGAAACCTATTGCCATCATAAGGTGGAATAAGGAGCACACAGTAGTGACAGTTATGTCTTCAATAGTCGTCCTTCAGCAAAATTATCATTCAGTCTACAAATACTGAAAGAACAACAAGCATCTTCTGCTCCTAATGATTACAATATGGCGATTACTGACGCTTTATCAATAAAAGCGAAGAGCCTGTATGTTCAAGAATTTTTCAACTTGCAGTACATTTAATGCATAGAGAATCCAAAATAACAGTAGGTTCGACAAGCTGGTGTTTCACAGTCAGTACAGAGTGCTATTAATTTAGTTCCTGATTGTTTCATATGAATGACCACTGAGGTATAATGTGATGGTACAGATGGGCAACGGTTATGGTAGTTGCAGAGACAATTTATACGGACCTGATTCATGACGCCAAATTACCACTACGTTGAATTATAAAGAAAACTTAATTTCTGCCTGTGTAAAAATTGCACAGCAGTAGGAGAATCGGATTAACACCCCAGCGTCCCATACAAGGTACAGGTGTGCACGCGGTTCTAGTATTTGCAGAGACTGTCCATACGCTGCTGATTCATGACATCAAACTGCTACTACGTCAGATTATAAACCAGACTTAATTTCTGCCTGTGAAAGAATTTCTCAGAAGTGGATGAATAGTTGGGGAGAGAGCTGGCGACCTTGCTGGCCAAGGTAGAGTTTGGCAAGCGACCCACTTACAACATTAACCTGTTATACGCCAATTAGTAGCAGAAAAATGCCCTAAGCTTACAACTGTCTGCCAAAGACTTCATTTCTTTTCATGAATGACTGTCACTTCATTTTGGAAGTAGACAAACAAGTGTTACTGTCTATCACACCATCGTTCATTCCCATTTCCTTCCACGACCCCCAAACTCACTGTGGATTCTCATAAATTATGACACTAGATGCACATTGATATCTACGCTACACCCTGCCTGTTGTCAGCTTTTCTGACTGGGTATTCTGCTGGTCCTCGTAAGATGAATACTTAACTTAAATACACAGTCAGACAAAAACAATGACGCACGACGAAGGAGTTATGTGAATGGGACTGAAATCGGTATATGTGATGTGCATGTGCAGACAAACCAATCATTACAATTTCAGATAAACTAGGTGATTTATTCAAGAGTTTTTAGCATATTCGGCTAGTCAATAACTTGTTGGTCCACCTCTGGCCCACACGCAAGCTGTTATTCGGCTTGGCATTGATCGACAGAGCCTCTCGATGTCTTCTTGGGCGATATCGTGCCAATTATGTCCAGCTGGCGTATTAAATCGTCAGATTCCCTGCCCATAATGCTCAAAACGCTCTCAGTTAGGGAGAGAGTTGGCGACCTTGCTGGTCAAGGCAGGGTTTGGCAAGCACGTAGACGGGCATTATAAACTCTTGCCGTGAGGAGTCGGGAATTATCTTGCTGAAATGTAAGTCCAGATTGGTTTTCCATTAAGAACAAGAAAAAGGGGCATGGAATATTGTCGACGTAACGCTGTGCTGTAAGGCTACTACGGATAACAACCAAAGGGGTCCCGCTATGAAACGAAGTGGAACCCCAGACTATCACTGCTGGTTGTGAGGCCGGGTGGCGGGCGACAGTCACAAAGGCATCCCACTGCTGTCCAGAGCCTCTCCACACATTTCTTCGATCTTGAATGTCAGTGACTGGAAAACAGTTGTCTTCAGTGATAAGCCCGGCTTTGAAATGAGCTCCGATGACCAGCGAAGACGTGTTTGCAGGTGCCCTAGGCAGCAGTGGAATACTGTTTGTCGCTCGCCACACGGCCTGTCAACCAGAAGTGATGGTTGGGAATACCATTTCCGTTCATAGGAGGAACACTTTCAAGCCTCTGGTTTTCATATACATACAGGGTGGCAACAATAGGCTGAAAAGCTTGTCAGGGTGTTGCCGGTGTGGTTGCGCTGAGAAATAATTGTTAAGAAAAAAATTCTGTACGTTGTGCCGTTTCCTAGTTATTTAGCACTGAAATTAGCTAACCAGGTCGTCGCGTGCGCAAGTTCAAGCAGCCTGCCAGAGGTGGTGTAGCCAAAGTTGTTCGTCGTTTGCTTTCCCTAAACCGAACAAACTTAGCTTTTACTTAGCTAGCCTAAATTTATCACTTCCGAAAAAGGCACATTTTAAATTGTATTGAGCATTTCAACAAGTCGTAACTCATGAACTCACTAATTTCTGTGCATTATCGCGTGCAAGTGGTTGAATTTGGGCGTTCAGCGACCTGATTGGCTAATCTCAATGTTAAATAATTCCGAAACGGCCGAATTTATCTAATTGTTTTCTTAACAACTGTTTCCTAGCGCAACCTATCCTGGAACACCTTTACAAGCTTTCCAGTCTGTTCCTGAAGAAATAGACTGTAAGGGTGTTCCAGCACAGGTTTCGCTTGGAAATAGTTGTTAAGAAAAAAATTCGATAAATTCGGAAATTCGGCCGTTTCGAAATCACACACACACACACACACACACACACACACACACACACACACGTGGGCCGGCAGGGTTTCACAATTTCGAGGCACCCCAAACAAATTCTGCTCATGACTTCTTTCATATGAAGCATCTGTTCCATTCCTCTTACAAACTAATTCACTTTTAAAAAGGAATCTTACTTGCCCTTTCGACAAAGCAGTCCGAAGCTAGTCTAGTACATTATTCGTTTTATCGATATATAGTAACAGGAACAATAAAACACGCAGGCTATTCGGTGCTTCAACAGTGACTGAGCAGCGCTTCTGCATGGCGGTAGCAGGCAGCGCAGGTCGGGGCGCTGCTGTCGCCCTGTAGTGCTGGTTATTCTTTGTGTTTCAATGTCTCTGTTAACAAAAGTCATTAAAACGAGTATCGAACTGCACTAATCTGGGACCACTCTGGCGGATGGGGACGAAAAATGCCACTTTAAAAATCATTTTGTTTGTAACGGGAAACAAACTGACGCTTTCTATCGGCGCTGGACATCGCGTGAAAGACGTGATGAGCAGTATTTGTCTGAGCTGACTCTAGCTACACGCTGCAATGACGCAATAGCATATATCGACTCTTTGGAGACACACCCTCTATATGTACGAGGGGCGTCCAATAAGTAATGTAAGACAATTTTTTCTCGGCCAGCCTCGGTTGAAAAAATGCGGAATTCGTTGCGGGAAATACTTCTGCTTCAGCCCGTGTAGTTTCATGAAATACCGATAGGTTGCGGCGCTACCCGTAGCCTTCAAAATTACGTTTCTAACGAAGGTGCGTTCCAGGCAGACAGCTCTCACTGAGGGTTTTTTTTATGGCGACAAACTAGAGCATCGCAGATATTCATAGGCGCTTGCAGAACGTCTACGGAGACCTGGAAGTGCACAAAAGCAAAAAAATGGTTCAAATGGCTCTGAGCACTATGGGACTCAACTGCTGAGGTCATTAGTCCCCTAGAACTTAGAACTAGTTAAACCTAACTAACCTAAGGACATCACAAACATCCATGCCCGAGGCAGGATTCGAACCTGCGACCGTAGCGGTCTTGCGTTTCCAGACTGCAGCGCCTTTAACCGCACGGCCACTTCGGCCGGCGCACAAAAGCACTGTGAGTCGTTGGGCGTGGCACCTGTCATCATCGCAACAAGGTCGCGCAGACTTTTCCGATCTCCCGCGTGCCGGCCTGCCGAACAAAGCTGTGACTTCTGCAGTGTTGTAACGAATTCAGCGTGGTCGTCGTCATAAAAGTGCAAACGAACGTTTCCATCTCCATGACAACATGACAACGCAAAGTCTCACATAAGTCCGTGCACCAGAGAGGAGCTCACAAAAATTGATTAGGCTATTCTTCCTCGTCCACTTTACTGCCCAGATCTCCCATCTTCCATCTGTTTAGCCCAGTGAAGGACGCACTCGGGGGAAGCAGTACGTAGAAGAAGGGGGGTCATTGATACAGCAAAACGTTGGATCTGGCGTCGACCAGTAGGCTGGTATCATGAGGGCCCTAGCAGTAAGGTGGCGTAGGTCCGTTGCATTGAACAGAGATTAAGTTGAGAAAGAGATATATAACATCTCCGTTCATATACACTACTGGCCATTAGAATTGCTACACCAAGAAGAAATGCAGATGATAAACGGGTATTCATTGGACAAATATATTATACTAGAGCTGACACGTGATTACATTTTCACGCAATTTGGGTGCATAGATCCTGAGAAATCAGTACCCACAACAACCACCTCTGGCCGTAATCACAGCCTTCATACGCCTGGGCATTGAGTCAAACAGAGCTTGGATGGCGTGTTCAGGTACAGCTGCCCATGCAGCTTCAACACGATACCACACTTCATCAAGAGTAGCGACTGGCGTATTGTGACGAGCCAGTTGCTCGGTCACCATTGACCAGGCGTTTTCAATTGGTGAGAGATCTGGAGAATGTGGTGGCCAGGGCAGCAGTCGAACATTTTCTGTATCCAGAAAGGCCCGTACAGGGCCTTCAACATGCGGTCGTGCATTATCCTGCTGAAATGTAGGGTTTCGCAGGGATCGAATGAAGGGTAGAGCCACGGGTCGTAACACATCTGAAATGTGACGTCCACTGTTCAAAGTGCCGTCAATGCGAACAAGAGGTGACCGAAACGTGTAACCAATGGCACCCCATACCATCACGCCGGGTGATACGCCAGTATGGCGATGACGAATACACGCTTCCAACGTGCGTTCACCGCGATGTCACCAAACACGGATGCGACCGTCATGATGCTGTAAACAGAACCTGGATTCATCCGAAAAAATTACGTTTTGCCATTCGTGCACCCAGGTTCGTCGTTGAGTACACTATCGCAGGCGCTCCTGTCTGTGATGCACCGTCAAGGGTAACCGCAGCCATGGTCTCCGAGCTGATAGTCCATACTGCTGCAAACGTCGTCGAACTGTTCGTGCAGATGGTTGTTGTCTTGCAAACGTCCCCATGTGTTGACTCAGGGAACTAGACATGGCTGCAGCCATGCGGATAAGATGCCTATCATCTCGACTGCTAGTCATACGAGGCCGTTGGGATCCAGCACGGCGTTCCGTATTACCCTCCTGAACCCTCTGATTCCATATTCTGCTAACAGTCATTGGATCTCGACCAACGCGAGACACAATGTCGTGATACGATAAACTGCAATCGCGATAGGCTACAATCCGACCTTTATCAAAGTCTGAAACGTGATGGTACGCATTTCTTCTCCTTACACGAGACATCACAACAACGTTACACCAGGCAACTGCTGTTTGTGTATGAGAAATCGGCTGTAAGCTTTCCTCATGTCAGCACGTTGTAGGTGTCACCACCGGCGCCAACCTTGTGTGAATGCTCTGAAAGCTAATCATTGCATACCACAGCATCTTCTTCCTGTCGGCTAAATTTCGCGTCTGTAGCACGTCATATTCGTGGTGTAGCAATTTTAATGGCCAGTAGTATATATATATATATATATATATATATATATATATATATATATATATATATATGGTGTCTCTCTTGTGGGTCCTCAGGGGCGTTTCTTCTTATTTTTCGGTAGATATTTGCAATTTCGGGACAGCCCAAACAAATTCTGCTCGTGACTTCTTTGATATGACGCGTCTGTTCCTTTCCTATTACAAAGTAATTTACTTTGAAAAAGGAATGTTACTTGACCTTTCGACAAAGCAGTCCGAAGCTAGTCTAGTACATTATTCGTTTTATCGATATACCGTAACAGGAACACCGTCAGTGACTGAGCAGCGCTTCTGCATGGCGGTAGCAGGCAGTGCAGGTCGGGGCGCTGCTGTCGCGCTGTAGTGCTGGTTATTCTTTGTGTTTCACTGTCTCTGTTAGCAGAGATCATTAAAACGAGTATCGCACTACACTAATTTGGGACGTCTCCGGCGGCTGGGGGCGAAACATTCCACTTTAAAAATCATTTTGCTTGTAACGAGAAGCAAACCGACGCTTTCTATCGGCGCTGGGCGTCGCATGAAAGACGTGATGAGCAGTATATGTCTGGGCTGACTCTAGCTACACACTGCAAAGACGCAATAGCACATATCTGCCAAAACACCAGAGAAAGTGCTCCTGACGACTGTTTGGAGACACACCCCGTATATTTGCGAGGGGCGTCCAATAAGTAATGTAACACATTGTTTTTTCTCGGCCAGTTTCGGTTGAAAAAATGCGGAATTTGTTGAGGGAAATACTTCCGCTTCAGCCCGTGTAGTGTCATGAAATACCGATAGGTTGCGGTGCTACCCGTAGCCTTCAAAATTACGTCCCTAACGAAGGTGCGTTCCAGGCAGCGATCTCTCACTGAGGTTTTTTTTTCGGCCAAAAAAAGCACAGTAGATATTCATAGGAGCTTGCAGAATTTCTACGGAGACCTGGCAGTGCATAAAAGCACTGTGAGTCTTTGGGCGTGGCGACTGTCATCAGCACAAGGTCGCACAACAGACATTTCCGATATCCTGCGTGCTAGCCTGCGGCACAAAGATGAGAAAGAGATATATAAACCCTCTTTCTCAACATAATCTGCAGTGTTGTAACGATTTCAGCGTGGTCGTCGTCATAAAAATGCAAACGAACGTTTCCATCTCCATGACAACGCAAGGCCTCTCATAAGTCGGGGCACCCGAGAGGAGCTCACAAACTTTGATTAGACTGTCCTTCTTCATCCATTTTAGTGCTCAGATCTCCCATCTTCCAACTGTTTGGCCCAGTGAAGGATGCACTGGGCAGGAAGCAGTACGTAGAAGATGGGGAAGTCATTGATACAGCAAAACGTTGCAACTGGCGTCGACTAGGAGGCTGGTATCATGAGGGCCCTAGCAGCAAGGTGGCGTAAGTCCGTTGCATTGAACAGAGATTATGTTGAGAATGAGATATATAACCCTCTTTCTCATATATATATATATATATATATATATATATATATATATATATATATATATATATGCATATATGAAAGCAGGTTGGTTTTATTCTGAATTCCAATGCACCATATTATTTGTCATTTTTTTGGCAACATAACCCTGTTTCTCAACGTAATCTCTGTTCAATGCAACGGACTATTAATTGTTTTTGAGTTTTACTCATTGTTTGTTGATGGCGCCAAGCCACATCAAACAACCGAAAACATGTGAATCAGAGTGCAGCGCCTATTCGGAACAGTGGAAGTAAGAATGCAGCAAGCTGATTATTTAACTGCAACATGTAAAACCTGTGTAGATACTATCATTTCAGTTGCTTAGCAGATGGTAATATTTGTTATTCAATTTTTTGCAGAATTAATGTCATTACAACAATGAACTGTGTTATCATTTTTGTACCATTAACAGCTCATGAACAGAGGACCATGTTCGTTAAGTCATATTATTCAGATCGATGACAAACACAAGAGACTTTTCAGTGTAAACATTGTATTGACAGTGGCAAATTAATCATTAAATGGCAATGAATAAGAAATCGTTAACGTTAGAGGTGACTGTAACCGTAAATCCACATTACATTGCACTCAGTCCTGCGCCGCCACTAACGTTATTCAGAGCAGTGTAACACCACCTCATTCAGCGAACGCCATTACCATACAGTTATTAGTATAATCTACTCTCAGTGATTACAATATAACTGCTGCTGATGCTGTGTCAACAAAAGTCAAGAACGCAAAGTGCCTTATGTACAATATTTTCTACTTGCAGCGCACTGTAGACAGAGAGAATCCAAATTAACATTGAGAGATTAACTAAACTAAGCGAAGGAAAGAGCCGTTATCACTTACCTCGAGTTCTTGCAGTTTTATGCAAATTTGGTCGCTGCTAGTTTCACACTAACGGGTCTTTAAGCTCGAAGAACATTCATATGGGAATTATTCAGGTACGCTTACTACCAGGTGAACAGCTACCTTTAGTAGCACTCCATTTTGCATTGAACACGTCTCAGAATGCAACGTCACTCTGAGTTCCAGCCCATCTCCTGACAACTTAGTGAATTATTTCTGAATTGCTCCTACTGTTGGGTTTTCTGCCTCATGAATTCTGTGATGTGTTGTGACAGCTGGCAGTCAGTGCTGAATGCATACATGCACGAAGAGTTTCACTGTTTAGGAGATAACTCTTCTTTGCTGCATGTTCCCCATGTAGTAATTGGTGAAATAACGAATGACTCATTCTGTTGAAATACTCCTTCAGCAAGTCCTTAAAAAAAGAATCTGCGAGCGGTACGAGTACGTGAATGGAAGCACACTGTTGGTTGGAAACTTGGAGAGCTCCCTGGTTTTTCCAACATTTCCGATGGTGAAACACAATGACGCAAACTGCTGTGTCTTAATCTACGAGAAATTGCAAATAAAACTTCCTTGACACATTTACATTGGAGTACTGGTAGAAAATGATGTTAAAATTTTCCTTTGTAGTTTCAACACCTATTTATCCCGTAGTTTACTCAAAAGCATACTCACAGATAGTAGTTGCAATTTTTCATTAAATAAGTAATTTATCTAAATATTACTACCCATTAAGGTTGCTTCACAATTTATCTCGCTTGTTATAGTACAATTTTTGCACGTTTAATACTTGTCAATGCACCTCTTTTCGTAAATAATATTTTTAAGTATTGTTTGACGAGATAAAACTTGTTCACTTTGCAGTTAAATCATGCACCACCGTTTGTAAACACATCTCATAATCTATTTCAAAATGACGTGTCTTGAATTTGGCGTCAATTTGAAAACCTGCCTTAACGAACATAGTCCTCAAGTTACGAGCCGCTAATGGTACAAAAATGACAACAAAGTTTATTGTTGTAATTACATTGGTTCTGATGATAACTGCTTTGCAGCTGAAATGATAGCAACTACGTATATGTTACAACTAGCTAAATATTCAACTCGCTGCATTCCCATTTCTGTTTTTCTGTAGTATACTACCGATTAATTGACTGAATGAATAACTGCAGTACTCTGATTCACATGTATCTCACATGCCTAGACGCCGTCATAGAATTAGTAAGGAAAGTATGTCACTGTAGTCCTGTTATATATATATAGTAAGATAAATGTTCGGAAAAAAGTATGCAAACTGTTTATTAATTCAAAGTCATCACCATCACTGTTAATACATTATCTCACTGTGAGACAAGATGGTCGATGCCTTCATCGAAAGATGTCTGCGGTTTTCTACGGAACCATGATTGTACCCAGGCGTGCACCCCTTCATTCGAAAGAAACCGACAGTCACGAATATCTTCCTTGAGGACTCAAGAATCTGGAAATCGCATGTGGAGACATCGGGCTGTTTGGAGGATGTGTAACGGCTTCCCAGAGAAGCATAAGCAAAGTTTGCGGCCCATATGTTGCCAATTATATTTCGACTACACTGGGAAGCTCTTACACATCCTTAAGGGTCTCGATCTCTCTCCACGCGATTTTCATATTCTGAAAAATGTGTGTCATCTCAGTGATGGTCGACTTCCTGAACTGGTGGTGAATTGTCCTTCTGGGTTTGCTAGAAATTTACTTAAAACTGAGGATGTTTCGGTTGCTTACTTGTAATGGTTCAAATGGCTCTGAGCACTATGGGACTCAACTGCTGAGGTCATTAGTCCCCTAGAACTTAGAACTAGTTAAACCTAACTAACCTAAGGACATCACAAACATCCATGCCCGAGGCAGGATTCGAACCTGCGACCGTAGCGGTCTTGCGGTTCCAGACTGCAGCGCCTTTAACCGCACGGCCACTTCGGCCGGCGCTTACTTGTAAGTAATAATTTGCTTGCATCACTTAAAATCATCGTGAGGCACAATTACAATTAAAAGGACGTTGTCTCACATCTCGTTTCGGTTGTAGGGCATCACCACCCCAGGGAAGTTCCGTCAGGTGGGGAAACAAAACAAGAAATGTAATGTAAAACGTGAACTAGCCGTCTGAAGGTGAAGCTATCGGTTCGACTACACTGCCGTCTGGGTTCAGAGGTCATCCTCAGTTCGTACAGGCGGTTGGCGGAATTGGTGAAGGCGGAAAGCCTCGCTCGCGGGGTGAAATCAGAGCTAACTATTTGTAGTATCGTTCCCAGAACCGATCGCGGTCCTCTGGTTTGGAGCCGAGTGGAAGGCTTAAACCAGAGGCTCAGACGATTCTGCGGAGATCTGGGGTGCAAATTTCTCGACCTCCGCTATCGGGTGGAGAAATGTAGGGTCCCCCTGTATAGGTCAGGCGTGCACTACACGCCGGAAGCGGCTACAAGGGTAGCGGAGTACGTGTGGAGTGCACATGGGGTTTTTTAGGATAGTGAATCCCCTCCCTAGGCCCGACAAGACGCCTCCTGAGACGCAGCAAGGTAGGAGTAGGCAAAATGCAACAGGGAATAACAATATTAATGTGCTAATAGTAAACTGCAGGAGCGTCTACAGAAAGGTCCCAGAACTGCTCTCATTAATAAACGGTCACAACGCTCATATAGTACTAGGGACAGAAAGTTGGCTGAAACCAGACGTAAATAGTAATGAAATCCTAAACTCAGATTGGAATGTATACCGCAGAGACAGGCTGGACAGTGATGGGGGAGGCGTGTTTATAGCGATAAGAAGTGCAATAGTGTCGAAGGAAATTGACGGAGATCCGAATTGTGAAATGATTTGGGTGAAGGTCACGGTTAAAGCAAGCTCAGACATAGTAATTGGATGTCTCTATAGGCTCCCTGGCTCAGCAGCTGTTGTGGCTGAGCACCTGAAGGATAATTTGGAAAATATTTCGAGTAGATTTCCCCACCATGTTATAGTTCTGGGTGGAGATTTTAATTTGCCGGATATAGACTGGGAGACTCAGACGTTCATGACGGGTGGCAGGGACAAAGAATCCAGTGAAATTTTTTTAAGTGCTTTATCTGAAAACTACCTTGAGCAGTTAAACAGAGAACCGACTCGTGGCGATAACATATTAGACCTTCTGGTGACAAACAGACCCGAACTATTTGAAAAAGTTAACGCAGAACAGGGAATCAGCGATCATAAAGCGGTTACGGCATCGATGATTTCAGCCGTAAATAGGAATATTAAAAAGGGTAGGAAGATTTTTCTGTTTAGAAAAAGTGACAAAAAGCAGATTTCAGAGTACCTGTTGGCTCAACACAAAAGTTTTGTCTCAAGTACAGATAGTGTTGAGGATCAGTGGACAAAGTTCAAAACCGTCGTACATAATGCGTTAGATGAGTATGTGCCAAGCAAGATCGTAAGAGATGGAAAAGAGCCACCGTGGTACAACAACCGAGTTAGAAAACTGCTGCGGAAGCAAAGGGAACTTCACAGCAAACATAAACATAGCCAAAGCCTTGCATACGAACAAAAACTACGCGAAGCGAAATGTAGTGTGAGGAGGGCTATGCGAGAGGCGTTCAATGAATTCGAAAGAAAAGTTCTATGTACTGACTTGGCAGAAAATCCTAAGAAATTTTGGTCTTATGTCAAAGCGGTAGGTGGATCAAAACAAAATGTCCAGACACTCTGTGACCAAAATGGTACTGAAACAGAGCATGACAGACTAAAGGCCGAAATACTAAATGTCTTTTTCCAAAGTTGTTTCACAGAGGAAGACTGCACTGTAGTTCCTTCTCTAGATTGTCGCACAGATGACAAAATGGTAGATATCGAAATAGATGACAGAGGGATAGAGAAACAATTAAAATCGCTCAAAAGAGGAAAGGCCTCTGGACCTGATGGTATACCAGTTCAATTTTACACAGAGTACGCGAAGGAACTTGCCCCCCTTTTTGCAGCGGTGTACCGTAGGTCCCTAGAAGACCGTAGAGTTCCAAAGGAATGGAAAAGAGCACAGGTCATCCCCGTTTTCAAGAAGGGACGTCGAGCAGATGTGCAGAACTATAGACCTATATCTCTAACGTCGATCAGTTGTAGAATTTTGGAACACGTATTGTGTTCGAGTATAATGACTTTTCTGGAGACTAGAAATCTACTCTGTAGGAATCAGCATGGGTTTCGAAAAAGACGGTCATGTGAAACCCAGCTTGCGCTATTCGTCCACGAGACTCAGAGGGCCATAGACGCAGGTTCACAGGTAGATGCTGTGTTTCTTGACTTTCGCAAGGCGTTCGATACAGTTCCCCACAGTCGTTTAATGAACAAAGTAAGAGCATCTGGACTATCAGACCAATTGTGTGATTGGATTGAGGAGTTCCTAGATAACAGGACGCAGCATGTCATTCTCAATGGAGAGAAGTCTTCCGAAGTAAGAGTGATTTCAGGTGCGCCGCAGGGGAGTGTCATAGGACCGTTGCTATTCACAATATACGTAAGTGACCTTGTGGATGACATCGGAAGTTCACTGAGGCTTTTTACAGATGATGCTGTGGTGTATCGAGAGGTTGTACTGAAATGCAGGAGGATCTGCAGCGAATTGACGCATGGTGGAGGGAATGGCAATTGAATCTCAATGTAGACAAGTGTAATGTGCTGCGAATACACAGAAAGATAGATCCTTTATCATTTAGCTACAAAATAGCAGGTCAGCAACTGGAAGCAGTTAATACCATAAATTATCTGGGAGTACGCATTAGGAGTGATTTAAAATGGAATGATCATATAATGTTGATCGTCGGTAAGGCAGATGCCAGACTGAGATTCATTGGAAGAATCCTAAGGAAATGCAATCCGAAAAGAAAGGAAGTAGGTTACAGTACGCTTGTTCGCCCACTGCTTGAATACTGCTCAGCAGTGTGGGATCCGTACCAGATAGGGTTGATAGAAGATACAGAGAAGATCCAACGGAGAGCAGCGCGCTTCGTTACAGGATCATTTAGTAATCGCGAAAGCGTTACGGAGATGATAGATAAACTCCAGTGGAAGACTCTGCAGGAGAGACGCTCAGTAGCTCGGTACGGGCTTTTGTCAAAGTTTCGAGAACATACCTTCACCGAAGAGTCAAGCAGTATATTGCTCCCTCCTACGTATATCTCGCGAAGAGACCATGAGGATAAAATCAGAGAGATTAGAGCCCACACAGAGGCATACCGACAATCCTTCTTTCCACGAACAATACGAGACTGGAATAGAAGGGAGAACCGATAGAGGTACTCAAGGTACCCTCCGCCACACACCGTCAGGTGGCTTGCGGAGTATGGATGTAGATGAAGATGTAGATGAAACCGGTAATGCCGCTGTTTAATATTATTAAGTAGCATTGTAAAAAGTGGCTGGTTGCTGTAATCTTCAGTGTAAGAGTCAACCTATATTTTGTACTCAGCCACGTGCTCAATATGTCTGTTTTTGACAAAATAACACTCACAGCAACCTACGTATCTTGTGTAACTACACGGCATTCACTCGGCTTTCCAAAGTTGTCTCAAGTGGGAAATCAAATTATAATCAGAAATAATCTGATGCTAGCAATGTGGAAGCAGAAACGTGGCGGAGCGTGCTACTTGCGATCATCTGGTGGGATGGAAGGTGACGTCGAGGCGCCCGCTGGTGGGTGTCCGATGGTCGCTGTAGGCCGAGGGACTCTACAGCATTGACTGTGCTATAATTTTCAGTGCGATAGAGTCTGCAGCTCCGATGAATTTTTTGAATGATTTCGTGATGTCTTCATCTGCCATTCGCTTTATTTCATGTACGATTGTACAATTTCGGCCTTATACCATTTTCTAGTATTTTGCTCCTATGACTCCACAAGAAGGGAAAGCAGAAAGGTGTAGGGAGTATATAGAGGGTCAATGCAAGGGCCATGTACTTGAGGACAATATTGTGTAAATGGAAGAGGATGTAGATGAAGATGAAATGGGAGTTATGATACTGCGTGAAGAGTTTGACAGAGCACTGAAAGATCTAAGTCGAAACAAGGCCCCCAGAGTAGACAACATTCCATTAGAACTACAGACAGCCTTGGGAGAGCCAGTCCTGACAAAACTCTACCATTTGGTGAGCAAGATGTATGAGACAGGCGAAATACCCTCAGACTTCAAGAAGAATATAATAATTCCAATCCCAAAGAAAGCAGGTGTTAACAGATGTGAAAATTACCGACCTATCAGTTTAATAAGTCACAGCTGCAAAATACTAACGCGAATTCTTTACAGACGAATGGAAAAACAGAAAGAAGCCGATCTCGGGGAAGATCAGTTTGGATTCCGTAGAAATGTTGGAACACGTGAGGCAATACTGACCTTACAAGTTATCTTAGAAGAAAGATTAAGGAAAGGCAAACCAACGTTTCTAGCATTTGTAGACTTAGAGACAATGTTGATTGGAATACTCTCTTTCAAATTATGAAGGTGGCAGGGGTCAAATACAGGGAGCGAAAGGCTATTTACAATTTGTACAGAAAGCAGATGGCAGTTATAAGAGTCGAGGGGTATGAAAGGGAAGCAGTGGTTGGGAAGGGAGTGAGACAGGGTTGTAGCCTATCCCCGATATTATTCAATCTGTATATTGAGCAAGCAGTAAAGGAAACAAAAGGAAAGTTCGGAGTAAGTATTAAAATCCATGGAGAAGAAATAAAAACTTTGAGGTTCACCGATGACATTGTAATTCTGCCAGAGACAGCAAAGCACTTGGAAGAGCAGTTGAACGGAATGGACAGTGTCTTGAAAAGAGGGTAGAAGATGAACATCAACAAAAGCAAAACGAGGATAATGGAATGTAGTCGAATTAAGTCGGGTGATGCTGAGGGAATTAGATTAGAAAATGAGACACTTGAAGTAGTAAAGGAGTTTTGCTATTTGGGGATCAAACTAACTGATGATGATCGAAGTAGAGAGGATATGAAATGTAGACTGGCAATGGCAAGGAAAGCGTTTCTGAAGATGAAAAATTTGTTAACATCGAGTATAGATTTAAGTGTCAGGAAGTCATTTCTGAAAGTATTTGTATGGAGTGTAGCCATGTATGGAGGTAAAACGTGAACGATTAATAGTTTAAAGAGAATAGAAACTTTCGAAATGTGGTGCTACAGAAGAATGCTGAATATTAGATGGGTAAATCACATAACTAATGAGGAAGTATTGAATAGAATTGGGGAGAAGAGGAGCTTGTGGCACAATTTGACTAGAAGAAGGGATCGGTTGGTAGGACATGTTCTGAGACATCGAGGGATCACCAATTTAGTATTGGAGGCAGCGTGGAGGGTAAAAATCGTAGAGGGAGGCCAAGAGATGAATACACTAAGCAGATTCAGAAGGATGTAGACTGCAGTAGGTACTGGGAGACGAAGAAGCTTGCACAGGATAGAGTAGCATGGAGAGCTGCATCAAGCCTGTCTCAGGACTGAAGACCACAACAACAACAATGACTCCATGTTATGCTCATAAGAGCTTTTCAACGATTGTTAGAAAGTAACGTGCTCCTAAAATAGCGTAAAGTCTCTAATTTATTTTATGAGCATAACATGGAGTCATAGGAGCAACGACATTCATGACATAATTTATTACTACAAATCATCCATAAAGTACTTGGAAATGGTCTAAGGCAGAAATGGTACAATCGTACATGAAATAAAGAGAATGGCAGCTGAAGGCATCACGAAATCATTCAAAAAATGGACTGTGCTGTTTCATGACTCAGCCACGAGCTCTTGCTCTAGAGTTGTTACTGGTGGGTTAGAAAGTGAAGCAAATTATCTTTGAGGTTCCGTCAGACTAAAAGGGGAACTCGTAGCAGAACAAAATAGTGGGACACTCACAGGATTGTGCTGTTTTTTAGACAGGAGAGTACTGAAACCTACTGTAATGACATGTAGCTATATTTCTGAACTGAAGGAAATACGTTGCAGTCTTTTTGACTTGGTTTGGAGTTCCACTTGTAAATGAACGGTTACCCTTCACGTTTCCGGTTTGTTCTTACCAGTTTTCGTGAATTTCAACACAATTTAAGAGAGTGTTAATTGTAGGCTCTTAAATGACACGTAATCTTTAACTGCATACCATTCGCTGTACGTTAATTACATAATAATACGTTTAAATCCGTCAGTTACTACTCTCCATAAAAGCTGTTAATCTGAAATGTGCTCCTGGTGCGGAAAGGGTTGGGGCAGAATGGGATAATGTCCCATTGTGCCCTGCCATTTTCTGATGCAAATTGAACTCAAACTATATATTTGTTTGTCCCTCCATTGCAATGCGAATTTATAGTAGAAAGAATGATGGACATTACTGCGATGTTGACGGAAATAGCAATTTCAGCCGTTTACCTTCTGGAACGTTAATGTGAAAAGTGTCTAAGGAATTTAACGTACCAACATCAACGTTGGAAACATACTTGCGTAAAGCTAACGATGATGTTTACTACAGAGCTAACAAATAAGTTGGGAAAACTTAAAAATTTGTTCACTGCGGAAGAAGAAGGTGACTTGGCAGCATACCTGAAGTCAATCGAGAGCAGACTTTGTTGTCTAACGATGAAAAATCTCCGATTAGCTTATCAGTCAGTACAAATAAATTCCTTACCATATCGAATTGACGAATAAACTTGTTTATTTGTTCAGTACTGGGTTTCAGGATTCATTACTAGGCATATTACATTATCTATTCGCAAACAAAAAAATACATATGGTGCACGAGCGATGGAATTCTGTAAAGTAAATTATCGGTAAATACAAGCTGACTGCTGACAAAATATTCAACTGTGATGAAACCACCTTGTCCTAAAAGTCAGTAGAGGACAATAGCACTTAAGGGAAACGCTAGCACGAACAATAACATCTTCAGAAACCAGAAGTCGTACTCCATAGTAATATACTCAGGTTGCAACACTTATAGTACGTTACGATGGAGTACGTCTTCTGATTTTATGTATGTAACATAAAAGAATGTGATGAGTACGATACGTAATGGATGACATAGCAAATGTGATTGATAATGGCTCACGGCCGAAATTAATTAACAGCAAGATTTTAATAAAGCACAATACAGCCTACGACGGACAGTGTATTCAGTATATTCTCTTACTAACGTACCAATTAGAGGTGATTTTCAAGTGAGGTAACTTAGGTTATACTGCAAGGTGATTTTTTTTATATCTGTAAGAAGTCCATTTTGTGTTCCCTTATTTTAAAAACATTGTTAAACATTAAGTGTCCCGTTCCGCCAATAGTTCCCTTACCTTTGACAGACAATCGAAAGCGGTTAAAAAAAAAGAAAATAAAGGAATGAGGGAACTCGCTACCTTGAGCGAATTTTAGCGCTAGACCACTAGCAGGTACAGCACCGTACACATCGAGCGGAATACAAAACTTCCTCCAGACACTTCCGCATCCCACAGTGTTTCCTGATCGTACAGATGGCTCGATGCAGAATTCTGAGGGGTCGCCAATTTATTTCGTGCCTTCTCGCAAATCAAACAGACTAATGGAGTGGCGGCTGTGGGGCATTGGCATTCACAATTAGCGATATTTGAGGTTATTTATTCTACTCTTCGCTACTTGTGTGTTCTTTCGTGTGAAATTATACTTGTTTGAACAGTTCTTACTTGTTCTATCATGGTAGAAGGAGACTTGGAAACACAAACTATATTAAACATAGTAACACTACTTAACTTTAAAAAAATCAAACTCAGTTGAACTAATTAGCACAAAGAAGCAAAAGCCAGATTGGCGTAAATCGTTTTCCAATGTAATAACTTCATCTTATTACGATGAAATAGTAGAATGTTAGTGACTAAAACAGCTGTGCAGCAGAAGGAACTTTATTAGAGGCTTTGCAGAGAAACACATACAATCACGTCATTTCAGTATGAAGTGGTTTTGTCAGGAAATTTATTGATTTTTATCATTTACTGTTTCCATTCAGCGTCCAAGATATTTTCGCCTCTGAAACATATCAAAATATATTAATTTCTTGACAGTTTGGTGTTAATTACATGAAAACGGAAGCAGTGGTTCAAGTTTAATATAGAATTAAGGGTGAATGTAGTAGGAATGCTTGAAGCTATATGTATCTTTTTTATGGTAAAAATATGTACATAAGTTGCATAAAAAGCTGCATACGCATGAAACAGATTAGAATAAAATGGCCAGCAGATTCGGTTATCACTTAGTGAATGGGAGTGACAATAGTAGCCGTTGGATAATTAGTTGTCACAAATCGACCATGAAATTTCATATTTATTTGTTAATTTATTTTTGCCATACAATAACGTTACAGCGATCGTTTTTTTTTTTAATCTTTAGTGGAAGCTGATGGCATATGCTTCACGTGTCATGTCCACTTCTCTCTTTTATACTGAGCTAATATTCTCATCACACAACTCCACCAAGTGTACCACGACATCTTTATTCATTTTCGGTGATTTATCACAGTAAAAATAAACTCTAAGATAATAAATGACGCTCCGAAAATAAACTATGGTTATTTGTCACAGCCGGCCGCGGTGGTCTAGCGGTTCTAAGCGCGCAGTCCGGAACCGCGCGACTGCTACGGTCGCAGGTTCGAATCCTGCCTCGGGCATGGATGTGTGTGATGTCCTTAGGTTAGTTAGGTTTAAGTAGTTCTAAGTTCTAGGGGACTGATGACCACAGATGTTAAGTCCCATAGTGCTCAGAGCCATTTGAACCATTTTTTTTTATTTGTCACAAATTGATATTCATACAGATATCGACGGAAAATGTTAAGTTGTAAACTTTGGAGGCCGTTGGATGAATGAGTGATTCTGCAACGCAGTTTGACCGCTCAGCTGGCAAGAATAGTAAACACTGGACAACACCACTGCACAAAATCTGCTAAGCTCATTGCATTTACGCAGTTGGACAGCAAGTATGCCTCGCATACAGGCACGTGAACAACATACGCCGATGTCAGTATTTGAGAGAAGACGTGTAATTGGCCTCAAAGAAGCCAGTTGGAATAATCGGATAATCGGATAATCTACATTTGAATAGGAGAAATGCCACTCTTCGACGATGTTGGCAGTAACCATGGCCGAATACAGCATCAAGAAGGAAGCGGCCGACCTAAAGAGCCGACAACGTGTGGACCGAGCAATCGTCAGAGAGGCACTCAGAGCTCCGGATTCATCATTATCATCTATCCGACGTGCATCTGGTGCTTCAGTGACCACAATGAACCGTTAATAGGTGGCTCGTAGGAATAGGCTCAAAGAGAGGCACTCAGATCCCCGGGTTCATCATTATCATCGATCTGACGTGCATCTGGTGCTTCAGTGACCAGAATAAACCGTTAATAGGTAGTTCAAAGAAAGAGGGCTGAGATCACGGCGCCCCTTTCGTCGGCTATCATTGACCTCTGTACATGAACTAACCGTTGCAGCGGTGTTAGGGCACATTCGGGCTGGAATCACATTGACTGAACTAGAATTGTCTTCAGAGATTAGTTTCTCATCGAACTGAGCACCTGCGAGCAGCAAAAACATCTCCAGGACAGTAGTGGAATACCACCGTGACTGTCATCCGCCATAAGGCCCGATAACCAGGAGTGATGCTCTGGGCTGCGATTTTATTTCACAGCAGGACCCCTTCGGCTGTCATCCGCAGTACCCTTACGCCACAGCGGTGCGTAGACGATATTCTACACCCGGTTTTGTTGCCTTTCATGGCAAGCCACCCTGGGCTTACGGATCAGCACACGCCGAGAGTTTCTGCTGCTTTCCTTTGTGCTTTCCAAACCCTTCCTTAGCCAGTAGGGCAGCATATCTCATTCCAATTGCGAACCTTTTGGGTATTATGGGCAGGGCCCTCCAACCAGCCCGGTATTTTGACGTTCTAACGCACCAATTGGACAGAATTTGGCACGATAGCCCTCAGGATGACATCCAACAACTCTATCAATTAACTGCTTGCATTTAGATGATTTATTCAAGAGAAAGAGGTTCTCAAATTGAGCAAGTCTATAACTTGTTTTACCTTCTCTGGCCCTTATGCAAGCAGATATTCGGCACGACGTTGATTTATAGGGTTGTTCGAATGTCCTCCTGAAGGATATCTTGCCAAATTCTGTCCAATTGGTGCCTTAGAGCGTCAAAATCCCAAAGTGGTTGGTGGGCGCTGCCCGTAATGTTCCAAACGCTTCACAATCGGAGAGAGATCCAACTACCTTGCTGGCCACAGTGGGGTTTGGCAAGCACGTAGATAAGCAGTAGAAACTCTCTCCGTGTGCTGGTGAGCATTTCTTGCTGATCTGTAAGCCCAGAATGGGTTGCCATGAAGGGCAACAAAAGGGGACATAGAATTTCGTTGATTTGTTGCTGTGCTATAAGGGTGCTGAGGACGACAACCAAATGGTTCCTGCTGTGAAATGAAATGGCACCCCAGAGCATCTGTCCTGATTACTGGGCCGTATGGTGGGCGCAGTCAGTTTGGTATCCCACTGCTGTCGCGGGCAGGCCTTTGCTGGTCATCGAGGCACAGTTCGAAGCGGGACTCATCACTGAAGACAGTTCTACTCCAGTCAATTGAGATTCCAAATGCGCCCAACATCTCTGCAAACAGGCTTGTCCACGACGGCGAAAGGGGCACTGTGGGCTCAATCCCCTTTCCGTGAGCCGCCTATTAATGGTTCAATGGTTCATTGTGATCAATGAAGCACCAGTTGCACGTCGTATCGATGATAATAATCAATCCGGGGCTCTGTGTGGCCTTCTGACGGTTGCTCGGTCCTCACATTCTGTCGTCTCACTAGGTCGACCACTTCCTTCTTGACCCTGTGATTGGCCATGGTTCACTCATTCCTACCAACATCGTCGATTAGTGGCATTGATCCTTTTTAAATGTCAAGTCATTGACAGATTACTCCAACCGGTCTCTTTGAGCCCCACTACATGTCCTCTCTCATACACTGACATCTGCGTATATTGTTCACGTAGCCACCTGAGCAAACAGAACGAAATTCATAGGCTTTATGCCATGGTACCGACATGTCCACTGGTTACTATCCTTCCCAGCTGCGCGGTGAAATTACACTGCAGCGTTACAGATTGTGCTATCGGCCGTCAAAGTTTACAGTTCTGCAGTTTCCGCTGATATCTGTATGGCTATCAATGTGTAATCAGTTTGCATAGGTCCTTCGTGTTGCGGAATTTTTTGTCTTAGAGCGTATTTCGTTGTTTACTATCCTTCCTGATGTATCACATTAGGGGTCACTATTGTAGTATCCTACCCCGACAGGGCGCGAACGTTCTGTTTGTATCATAACTGACAGGACGGGCTTTCCTGATTTGAGAATCTGTTAATTTTCAGCCGCGCGAGAGATATCTAGCACAAGCACAGACAGCATCTTAACGAATCTGGATGCGATCGCATCATCTGACGACTGGAAAACGGGGAGAACCCAAGTGGAGAGGGCTCGTGCATTCAATCTGGATGAACATAGCACTTCCGAAACATACACATCAAAAACATTTTCGCATCACCACGGTTCCGAAACTTCCGGAACGTGTACAGGAAATTGAAATAGATATCAACATAAACATCATTTCACCCTTTTTATTGCTCCTGAAAACCACACGTTGCATGTTGTACCACCATAGAGCGACACCTTCAGAGGTGGTGGTCCAGATTGCTGTACACACCGGTACCTCTAATACCCAGTAGCACGTCCTCTTGCATTGATGCATGCCTGTATTCATCGTACCATACAATCCACAAGTTCATCAGGGAACTGTTGGTCCAGATTGTCCCACTCCTCAACAGCGATTCGGCATAGATCCCTCAGAGTGGCTGGTGGGTCACGTCGTCCATAAGCAGCCCTTTTCAATCTATCCTAGGCATTTTCGATAGGGTTCATGTCTGGAGAATATGCTGGTCACTCTAGTCGAACGATGTCGTTATCCAAAAGGAAGCCATTCGCAAGATGTGCACGACGGGGTCACCAATTGTCGTCCATGAAGACGAATGCCTCGCCAATGTGCTGCCGATATGAGTGCACTATCACTCGAAGGATGGTATTCAAGTATCGTACAGCCGTTACGGCGCCTTCCATGACCACCAGCCGCGTACTTCGGCCCCTCATAATGCCACCCCAAAACAGCAGGGAACCTCCATCTTGCTGCACTCGCGGGACAGTGTGTCTAAGGCGTTCAGCGTGATCGGGTTGCCTCGAAACACGTCTCCGACGATTGACTGGTTGAAAGCATATGCGACACTCATCGGTAAAGAGAACGTGATGCCAGTTGTGTTGGGATCTTATGGCAATCTATAGTATGAATCTGCTGCTACTACCTTAGTGTATCCACCATGGGAACTACTGTTTGAACCTGTTCAATCTACTGCTTCTACTGCAACCAGTATTACTCTATCGAGTCACATTGACTCACATGCCCGTGTGAACTATTATAGCACATTTTCCTGCCCAAGCGCAATACAGTTCATCAGAAATAATTGAAACATCGCTTGGAAACGTTTGATGTATATTGAGATATAGGAAAATCGCACTCCAAATCAAAAGGGCTACTTTGCCACGTCAATAACTATTTGCAGTGCTTGTAAGTACAAGACTTTCATGCGACTACTACGAACCTACAATCTGGAACCTTAGAAAAGCGACTATATGGATTACCATTATGTTAGATACAAACCGCTGGAAAACCAATTTCAAAGTAAAATTTTTTGTTTCTGACACAAAAATTATAATTTACGTTTCATCGCCTCTAGACGTTAGAATCCATCAAACGAAGATGCATCTGGGATGATGTGACATGCAGCATTCCCCTGTCACATCTTGGATATAAATCGAGTTATTCAGTTTTATAGCTGTGGCGATTCTAAGTCACTGACAGCGAGTGGTGAGGTTCTTTCAGCTCTATGCATACCTTTCTCTAGCCATTTTCTGGACAATTATTGTGCGTGACAAAGAGATTATGGTGATTTAGTGTTCTGTTCTGCTCTTGTTCACGATCTTAGCGCAGCATTCTGTTTAATGTCTGACGTCAGATAGTGATGTCTGCATTTGTTTATTTCCACAAAGAAGCTCGCTTTCATCGCATTGGCTAGTAAGATATGTACTGATAATGGTCTGGTTTTTGTTAGTATAACTGGTAATGAACTGTGAAAATCTGGTTGTTTATGGTAGACAATGGTTGAAACATAAGCATGTTTGATAAACCTATGTAGTTGAGATGAAGTGCAATCCTTGAGACTTAGAGGTTTGAAAGGTACGTTATCAACGGCTCTAGTGCTATTTATAGCACTTGTCGATGAAACACAGCGTAACTTTGTTTTTGATTCTCCTAGAAAACAAAATGTATTTATCAGTGGAATCAGGCAGGAGACAATACAACAGATCTACTCTCGTGAGGTCTATTCATAAAATACATATGTTTAGCTTCCTTATGATGACACTGAGCTCAGTGGCTTATTAGGCCACATGATGTTAAACCACAGAAGACAGTGCCACAAGGAATCCGCTGGAGATGTTGGATGTTCTATGTACAATGTAAAACACTTATAATTCATGTGAGAACTCGCTCTAAATCACTTGAATACTATATCGCTTCCTGTTTATAGGAGGGATGCTGGAGTTCACTGTACCATTAAATATGTGAAATTATCGTATTGTTCCTAGTTAAAGACTTTCACACTGCATCTGCTAAGCTATATACGTTGGAAAAGTAACTATGTATACCCTACAAGCCTTCACACAACATCTTGTGGAGTATATTTTATGCCACTGCTACTCGTTCCGTTTCCTATTCCACTCGAAAATGGAACAATGGGAGAACTATTATGTGCCTTTGCGCACTAGATATTTCCTGTCAAGTAACTTTAAAGCATCCAAATGTCATGAACCTGCGCATGTTATATGCTGGAATATGTATCACTGTGGAGAGACTCTGTGTTGGACATACACTAATTAGCCAAAATATAATGACCACTGCCCACTGCCTGGTGGCGTTTCGGGCACGTGACGCGGTAACGTAAGTATGTAAGCGGAGCAGACACGGACGGAGGATCACCCTAGCGTGGATATGGGTTGACAATGGGGAAATCCATTGATATAAGCGAGTTTGACAAACAGCAGGTCATTATTACGCAGAGCCTGAGAGCGAGTTTCTCGAAAACGGCGAATCCGGTCGAATGTTGACGTGCTACTGTTGTGAGCATCTACGGAAAGAGGTGAAAGGACAGTGAAACTACCACTAGGCGCTAAGTGGTTGGACGACCACGACTCTTCACAAAATTCGAGTTTCGGTGGCTTGTCTGCTCCGTAAAGTAGCATAGATAGTGATCTATGGCATCTCTGCCGAAAGAACACAAAGCTGGTGCTCGCGCGATTGTTTCGGAGTACACAGTTCATCGTACATTGTTGAACATGGAGCTCCACAGCAGACCATCCTTACGTGTTCACATACTGACGTTGTAGTTGGCATGGGGCCGCCGGGATTCGACCGTAGATCAATGGAAACGTGTCGGCTCTTCTGGTGAATCACATTTTTGCTACGGTAGGTCGACGGTCGTCTCCAAAACGCCGTCTTCGAGATGAACGGCGGCTCGAAAAGTGAAGCACGTCAAGGACGTGGGGTGGTGGGAGCACTGTTACTCTATGGGAGACATTCTCCTGCGCTCTCATGGGCTCCGGCAGTAATCGAAGACACGCTGCCTGCTGCGAACCACCTGCATCCATTCGTGGTTGATGTCTTCCTCGTTGGCGATGCGATCTCACCTTTCAGCAGTGTAACTGTCCATGTCTCGGACCCAGAACAGTGCTACAATGATTTGAGGAGCAGTATAGTAAAATCACGTTAATGTCACGGCGACCAAATTCGTCTAATGGAAATCTTATGGAACCCATCTGCGTCGCTATTGGGTGCCGTCACCGCGTACGCAAATCAGCGACCCGGTATTTACGCGAATTACATGACATGCGCGTAGAGCGTAGACATATAATTCCACATACATCCACAAACCTACCAACAAACTGTCTGATCCCTGTTACGCAGAATCAGTGGTGCATTTCGTTCCAAAGACGGACAAACAAGCTATTAATTAGCTGATCATAATGTTTTGGTTCATCAGAGTATCTTAAACCAATCATCGATGATGTTGTCAAGTGTGTGTTAGAACATAAATTTCATGTTCTCCACTTCTGTATGGTCTCCAATACAGTCATGAGATGTCACACATGAGAAAAATACGGAAAATCATGTCGGGTTTATAACTGGACTGAAGAGCTCATAGCAAATAACAGGTTTGCCTTAACGGTAGACACTAATTTTATTTATTTTGTTTCTTCAGCCGGCCGCTGTGGCCGAGCGGTTCTAGGCGCTTCAGTCCGGAACCGCGCTGCTGCTACGGTCGCAGTTTCGAATCCTGCCTTGGGCATGGATGTGTGTGATGTCCTTAGGTTAGTTAGGTTTAAGTTGTTTTAAAACTAGGGGGCTGATGACCTCAGATGTTAAGTCCCATAGCGCTAAGAGCCATTTAAACCATTTAGTTTCTATATACGCTGTTTTCCGGGTTGTCGGTACACTACTAGTAACATTCATTGAGTTCAGCATATAGCTGGCGTCGAAATTCAGTGACTTGTTGTTTCGTCTGATTCTCTCACTGGAAATTATTACATTGTGTTAGATGAGGGAACTGTTGTCTGGGTCATCGCATTTTTTGTCATTTTCCGAAAACTTATATTGCAAAGAAACGTTAAGAAGCTGTTACATCATTGCACTTATTTCATTTTTTTACCAGCGCTGTAGATACTATACACTCTCAAATAACCATAAAGAGGTGCAGAACATCTGGGAATCTTAGGGCCGGACATAAAGGAGCATGTATATGACTGGACATGAATGACGTCAGGTCGTGGGTCGACTTCAGTCCGAACACAGTCATGGATTAGATCTCTGCTGTGGGAGTGACGCATGACATAGCTGCGTATTTCCTGTTAGGCCTCTGGCTGCACCTTCGAGATATGGCATTCATATTCTTTCCATCAGATGGAGTTAGTGCACTATAGAAGCACAGCTTCTAACATCGGCACTGTCTGATCCAATGTATGATACGGCGTCGGCTCCTGTCTCAGTGTGCTGTCTGGATATTCATCGACATGGTAAGCATCTGTGCAGTTTCGAAATTGAGACTTGCTTAATACCTTAGGAACACCTGTATGGAAGCGCCTGCTAAGTGACATCCTCTGTTGGAATGTATTGTATGACCTAAATGCCTCAGATAAATACATTGTGATGATACGGTTCTTGGTGATTCAAATGACTCTGAGCACTATGAGGCTTAACTGCTGTGGTCATCAGTCCCCTAGAACTTAGAACTACTTAAACCTAACTAACCTAAGGACATCACATACTTCCATGCCCGAGGCAGGATTCGAACCTGCTGCCGTAGCGGTCGCGCGGTTCCAGACTGTAGCGCCTAGAACCGCTCGGCCACTCCGGCCGGCACGGTTCTTTGTGAATGCAGGCAGAGACAGGGGCGCGGACCACTGAATGCAGCCATGGTGGTAGCACTGTAGTAGCGCTTATAACGGTCATGACGTACAATAAGATACCCACTTCTAAAGTGCGAAATAAAGTAGCCGGCTCTGTCGCTGTATCCAGACGGTATCGAACAATAGGAGACTGAAAAACATATGTTTCTCTTGACGGGACACACTCAGGTGTCGACCTTCATCACCAATCATGAGAACCACTACAGCTGCAAAATTTATTATTAGTTATTACAATAAAAGCCCAACCTGATTTCGAGACCTGTGTTCCATCTTCAGGTAAATTTGCTTCAGTCTATCGACTCTCGATGAGTACAAATTAGTGACAATTTGGACTATATTCTCATATTATTATTATTATTATCACCGTCTGCTGAGCAAGATGTACGAGACAGGCGAAATTCCCTCGGACTTCAAGAAGAATATAATAATTCCAATCCCAAAGAAAGCAGGTGTTGACAGATGTGAAAATTACCGAATTATCAGTTTAATAAGTCACAGCTGCAAAATACTAATGTGAATTCTTTACAGACGAATGGAAAAACTGGTAGAAGCCGACCTCGGGGAAGATCAGTTTGGGTTCCGTAGAAATGTTGGAACACGTGAGGCAATACTGACCCTACGACTTATCTGAGAAGAGAGATTAAGGAAAGGCAAACCTACGATTCTAGCATTTGTAGACTTAGAGAAAGCTTTTGACAATGTTGACTGGAATACTCTCTTTCAAATTCTCAAGGTGGCAGGGGTAAAATACAGGGAGCGAAAGGCTATTTACAATTTGTACAGAAACCAGATGGCAGTTATGAGGGTCGGGGGGCATGAAAGGGAAGCAGTTGTTGGGAAGGGAGTGAGACAGGGTTGTAGCCTCTCCCCGATGTTATTCAATCTGTATATTGAGCAAGCGGTAAAGGAAACAAAAGGAAAGTTCCATGGAGAAGAAATAAAAAATTTGAGGTTCGCCGATGACATTGTAATTCTATCAGAGACAACAAAGGACTTGGAAGAGCAGTTGAACGGAATGGACAGTGTCTTGAAAGGAGGGTACAAGATGAACATCAACAAAAGCAAAACGAGGATAATGGAATGTAGTCGAATTATGTCGGGTGATGCTGAGGGAGTTAGATTAGGAAATGAGACACTTAAAGTAGGAAAGGAGTTTTGCTATTTGGGGAGCAAAGTAACTAATGATGGTCGAGGTAGAGAGGATATAAAATGTAGACTGGCAATGGCAAGGAAAGCGTTTCTGAAGAAGAGAAATTTGTTAACATCGAGTACTGATTTAAGTGTCAGGAAGTCGTTTCTGAAAGTATTTGTATGGAGTGTGGCCATGTATGGACATGAAACATGGACGATAAATAGTTTAGACAAGAAGAGAATAGAAGCTTTCGAAATGTGGTGCTACAGAAGAATGCTGAAGATTAGATGGGTATATCACATAGCTAATGAAAAGGTATTGAATAGAATTGGGGAGAAGAGGAGTTTGTGGCACAACTTGACTAGAAGAAGGGATCGGTTGGTAAGACATGTTCTGAGGCATCAAGGGATCACCAATTTAGTACTGGAGGGCAGCGTGGAGGGTAAAAATCGTAGAGGGAGACCAAGAGATGAATACACTAAGCAGATTCAGAAGGATGTAGGCTACAGTAGGTACTGGAAGATGAAGAAGCTTCACAGGATAGAGTAGCATGGGGAGCTGCATTAAACCAATCTCAGGACTGGAGACCACAACAACAACAACAACGACAATGAGAATTGTGTCCATTTACTTGATTTTGGCCCTACTTGTTGTTTTGTAATAGATGTACGGCACATTCTGTATTCTGTAATACTAGTACCTCTCCGATAGATGAGCGAAGTTAGCTTTCTCTGCGGCTGATGGGTTCATAGAAATGACGATAACGATTATAATATCAAAATGTCGACCGTCAGTTGGCGCGAGCACTGCACTCGCCTCGCTTAAGTTACGACTACACGGCCTCTCTTACCGCGATTTCAAATTTGTTGTGCGCTTGCCACGGGCCTGATAAGTGTGTATGCAGCACTGGTGCTTAGCAACCTTTACTCAGCGGGCACAATGTGCATTCACACACGGCTGCCAGTACACGGACTATATATACCCCCTTTGCTTGTTCGTTTCAGTGTTTGAATGACCGCCTATCAAAGTTTATGCGAATCTATGTTTGGCACGCCCTTAAGCCCGGACCATTGCAGGTTTTGGAAAGGGGGTTATGGGATGTTGGATTGTAAAATAGTTTATATTTTGATTTTATTTACTGTGGTTCCGCTCTTATAATTTGAGTATCTATCTATGTCTTTGAGGTTTTCTGGCAGGCCTAGTGATTTAGAGGGTCTCTTCTTTTATGCCATGTACCAGGGATGCACTTTTTTAACCTAATTTAACCTCTGTTATTCGACTTTCATGTCCTCACATTTTATGTATATGCATGGTTTTTTTAAGAATTTTGTTGTATAAGTTCTGTTTAGCTTTTCTAATGTTAACAATCTGGATAGACCTGTCATTATTTATTTATAAATTTGCATATGCATCTGAAAGTAGTAAGCTTGTCCTGGAACCGAGTTGTGATTTCCTTTTAAGAAATAAAAGATTTTATAACTGTAGCGAATCTTATCATTGACGACAAACATCTGCCTGTATTACGAGCTGATGTGGCGCTTGCCAGTTGAGATACGTACTGTGCAGGAGAAAGCTGCTAATAACGTTGGACCGCGTGGCGTCTGGCGCTGCGCTCCGAGCGATACCGATGCTGAATAATATGTGGTCAGTCCGCGCTGGTCGATGCCTCCGGTCCGGCGCCCGAATCTGTTCAGCGTGCCATGAGTGGGAGTTGATGGGAGTTAATGCCTGCGACCTGACCTCAGTTCGGCGTGTTGCGGTGTTTAAGTAAAGATGCAAGCGAATACCTCCCCTATTCGTTTCCCCACTGCACACAACACTGACTAGTGTCTGAGAACAAACAGGTTGCGTCAGTGAGTTGTAAAGTTAAAAGTTAGGCCACGTGCCTTTTAGTTATGACACCCGGCGGCGTTCACATCTAGTGCTGCCCCATAGTGTTGATAATCAGTGGGCTTTAGATAATAATTTCAAATTTATGATGAGAAGAATCTGAATTTTTCGCTATTTCAAATTTAGAGCAAGTGAATTTTGTGAATTTCTTGCTATTTGAAACTTAGAAGAATTGAGGTGTTGAGTACGAAACTTACAGTCGCTAGTGGAGGGTGAGGATAATTATCTAAACCGTAATGTCAGGGGGGTCAGAGTGGGAACTGTTTAAGCTTTAATGTCAAAGTGTTATTGTTTAAACATAGTGTAGTGGGCTTATGGTACGGTGGTACACATGTTATTAACAAGCCACAATTTTAAAGTTAGCTTCTACGTAACTTGTTTAAACTGTAACTTTAGAGTAGTAGTTGTTAAAACTCAGGGGAAAAGTGGGCTTACGATTTTTGAATTGAAATAACATGATGCTGTATGACATACGGGTAATTTCCAGCGAAACCTAAACTTTGGGTGACAACCGAGACGACAATCCAGGAATTATGTCAGTGATCTGATTGCTATAGATGGCCATACACGTCAGAATGAACAGTAGTTTTGGAAGAACATGTTAAGTGAGTCACCAGACTGGTTACTAAAAAAAATGGCCCTGAGCACAATGGGACTTAACATCTATGGTTATCAGTCCGCTAGAACTTAGAACTACTTAGACCTAACTAACCTAAGGCCATCACACAACACCCAGCCATCACGAGGCAGAGAAAATCCCTGACCCCGCCGGGAATCGAACCCGGGAAGCGAGAACGCTACCGCACGACCACGAGCTGCGGACAGACTGGTTACTTCCGTTTGTCTTAATATCTTGTAATATGATGCCATAGAGCTGCACCAGCTTTCCAGGGCTTAGCGCAAATGTCCCAATTCCACTAGTAGATACCCTCTTCGATTTTTGGATTCACTCCTGCTTCCACAGTGATGGAATGGGGAAAACCATGTAGCACAATTGTGCTGGTTTGCATTTCTCATAATTTTTTGAACTGCCTGCCATTTAATACAGAGGGCAACTGCCCTTTGTCAGAGGGGTTAGTGGGGAGAGGGGTGGGGAAATCTCATGACTCACCAATGATGCCATAGGTGACCTTCTCTGCACCGGAACACCCCCAGTCTACTTACTCTGGTGTCACGTTTTTCAGAATTCCTGTGGTGAAAGCCACGAATGCGATCTCAACCAGACTCATTTCTCAGTGGCCATTTCACCACAACACGAGCTGTAATTACACTGAGGTGATTAAAGGTCATGGGATAGGGATATAGACATATACAGATGGCGGTAGTGTCGCATATACACGGTATAAAAGATCAGTGCATTAGCGGAGCTGTCATTTGTACTTAGGTGATCCTTTTGGAAGGGCTTCCGATGTGATTATGGGCACACGACGGGAATTAACAGGCTTTGAACGAGTCATGGTAAGTGGAGTTAGACAGATGGGGCATTTCAGTTCGAAAACTGGTAGGGAATTCTATATTCCGACATCCACAATGTCAAGAGTGTGCCGAGAATATCATATTTCAGTCATTTCTATAGAAACGTTGGAACACGCGAGGCTATACTGACCCTACGACTTAACTTAGAAGATAGATAAGGAAAGGCAAACCTACGTTTCTAGGATTTGTAGACTTAGAGAAAGCTTTCTGTTGTGACTTGGCAAGACAGCCAAGCCACTAGGAGAGGAAGCCGAAAGGCACGCGTGTAAGCTCACGCAGGCTGGCGTGAGGTCTGGAACAGGTAAGGGAATTTATAGTAGCAAAGAACGTAAGTAACTACTGGAATACTTAACTTTAATTCATAATTGGTGAAGATCGGTCTGACGGTACATGTATCACAAGATAAATAGCAAATGATAACGGCGCCTTGCTAGGTCGTAGCAAATGACGTAGCTGAAGGCTATGCTAACTATCGTCTCGGCAAATGAGAGAGTAATTTGTCAGTGAACAATCGCTAGCAAAGTCGGCTGTACAACTGGGGCGAGTGCTAGGAAGTCTCTCTAGACCTGCCGTGTGGCGGCGCTCGGTCTGCAATCACTGATAGTGGTGACACGCGGGTCCGACGTATACTAACGGACCGCGGCCGATTTAAAGGCTACCACCTAGCAAGTGTGGTGTCTGGCGGTGACACCACATTTTCAACAATGTTGACTGTAATACTCTCTGTCAAATTCTGAAGGGGCACGGGTCAAACACAGGGAGCGAAAGACTATTTACAATTTGTGCACAAATCAGATGACAGTTGTAAGAGTCGAGGGGCATGAAAGGGAAACAGTGGCTGGGAAGGGAGTGAGACAGGTTGTAGCCTATCCCCCATAATATTCAATTTGTATATTGAGCAAGCAGTAAAGGAAACAAAAGAAAAATTTGGAGTAGGAATCAAAATCTATGGTGAAGAAAGAAAAACTTTGAGGTTTGCCGATGACATTGTAATTCTGTCAGAAACAGCAAAGGACCTGCCAGAGCAATTGAACGGAATGGACAGTGTCTTGAAAGGAGGGTACAAGATGAACATCAACAAAAGTAAAACGAGGATAATGGAATGTAGCCGAATTAAATCAGGTGATGCTGAGGGAATTAGATTATGAAATGAGACACTTAAAACAGTAAATGATCTTTGCTATTTGTGGAGCAAAATAGCTGATGATGGTCGAAGTAGAGAGGATAAAAAATGTAGGCTGGCTATGCCAAGGAGAACGTTTCTGAAGAAAAGAAAATTGTTAACATCGAGGATAAATTTAAGAGTCAGGAAGTCTTTTCTGAAAGTATTTGTATGGAGTGTAGCCATTTATGGTAGTGAAACATGGACGATAAATAATGTAGACAAGAAGAGAATAGAAGCTTTCGAAATGTGGTGCTACAGAAGAACGCTGAAATTAGATGGGTGGATCACGTAACTAATGAGGAGGTACAGGACAAAAATGAGGAGAAGAAGAATTTGTGGCACAACTTGATTAGAAGAAGGGATCGGTTGGTAGGACACTTCTGAGGCATCAAGGGATCACAACTTAGTATTGGAGGGAAACGTGGAGAGTAAAAATCGTAGAGGGAGAAAAAATGGTTCAAATGGTTCTAAGCGCTATGGAACTTAACATCTGACGTCATAAGTCCTCTAGACTTAGAATTACTTAAGCCTAACCAGCCTAAGGACATCACACACATCCATGCCCGAAGCAGGATTCGAACCTGAGACCGTAGCAGCAGCGCTGTTTTGGACTGAAGCGCCTAGAATCGCTCGGCCACAGCGGCTGGCGTAGAGGGAGACCAAGGAATGAATACACTAAGCAAATTCAGAAGAATGTATGTTGCAGTAGTTACTCGGGGATGAAGAAGCTTGCACAGGATAGATGAGCATGAAGAGCTGCATGAAAACAGTCTCTGGACTGAGAACCACAACAACAACCACAACCTCCCACCATGGACATCGCAGATTCTGACGGCCTTCACCTAAAGACCGAATGCAGTGGCGTTGACGTAGAGTTGTCTGTGCTAACATATAGATAACATACGAGCAACATTGCGTGAAATAACTGCGGAAATAAATGTGGGACGTACGACGATCGTATCCGTTAGGACAGTGCGGTCAAATTTGGTGATAATGGCCTATAGCAGCAGACGACCGAGACGAGCGCCATTTCTAAAGGCACGACGTTTCTCCTGGGCTCATGACCATATCGGTTGGACCCTAGACGACTAGAAAACCGTGGCTGAGTACCTGAGTCCCGATTTCAGTTCGTTAGAGCTGATGGTAGGGTTCGAGAGTGGTGCAGATCCCACGAAGCTATGGACCCAAGTTGTTAACAAGACAATGTGCGAGCTGGTGGTGGCTCCATAATGGTGTGGACTATGGAATAGACTGGGTCGTCCGGTCGAATTAAACTACTTGGAGACCATTTTCAGCCATTCATGGACTTCATATTCGCAAACAACGATGTAATTTTTATGGCTTACGATACGCCATGTCACCTGGCCACAACTGTTGTCGAGCGGTTTGAAGAATATTCTGGACAGTTCGAGCGATTGATTTGCCACCCAGATCGCCCGATATGAATCCCATCACACCTACATGGGATATAATCGAGAGGTCAGTTCGTGCACGAACTCCTGCACCGGCAACACTTTCACAATTATGGACGGCTATGGAGGGAGCATGGTTCGAAATTTCTGCAGGGGACTTCCAACGACTTGTTGAATCTATGCCACATCCAGTTGCTGCACTACACCGGGCAAAAGGAGGTGCAACACGATATCAGGAAGTATTTCGTGACTTTCGTCACCTCAGTGCATTTCACGCAAGAAAACAGATATTCTAATTGTGCAAATGGTACAAAGAAATTATTCATTCATATAATATGACTTTTCGTACGGAACTGCAGAATCGAAAGAATCGCCGTTTATCTGCCTGTCTTTGATCACATTGTTATCCATAACAGCGTCATTGCAATGTGACTGTATCAACTGACCATATACCGTGTAAACTGTGGATGCATTTTCCGTCTGTTATTGCTAGTAACTATTAACTATTTGAAGACCCTGTCCAATGTACCAACAATATTTATTTTCGTTTCCTTTTAATTATGCTCTTTGTATCCCACTCCACGGATTTCATTTCTTATATGAATGCGTGGTGTCCGTTCTTTCGCACATGTCGGAACAGTCCGGCTTTCGCAGTGCTGCTTTGCTATGTGTTTCCGCCTGCCGAGTGCGCGCTCTCGCTGTTGTTTACTTTCAGTGACCGTCCCGTACGTGTTGCTTACCTGTGCAAGCACCATGGACAACCGTTTTCGAAAATCCACACTATTATTCACCTTTTGCAACGAATAAACCCAACCAAAGGCCTTGGAAGTGGAGCGCTTCCTACGCGACGAAGCTAAGAACCCAGCTTCCGACATTTTGGGCAACCATTTGTCCATTTTATGCAGCACCGTATACGTGAAAGTAATCAATGATGCGGCGTGCGAACGAATGCTTCGTGACACCAGGTATGGACTACGCTTTTAAAACGCCTACGGCAATGTCACCGCGGTCATTGTCGATCACGCAGGCTTGGACATGCGCACCATACAAGTTCTCGAACTACCATTCGAGCTTCCGGCAGAAGGCGTTATCGCGGCTTTTCGCCCCTGTGGCACTGTAAGTGGTCACATTGCTGAACGCTGGCCGCAGTTCCAAACGTACCCCTTTCTTATGCATGTACGACAGACACCATTGATCTTAGCTGCTACGTACCGTCTTATCTACAAATCACCGGGCGCCGCGCGGTCGTTACATATGACGGCCAACCCAAGACCTGTTACAGGTGCGGCAAAGAAAACCGCCTCAGGTCTGAGTGTCTTCAGCAGCGCATCACCCAACACCGCCCACAACCGTGACGCCTCTGACTGCGGCAGCGATTTTACCGGACACTTACCTATCGGCGCTCTCTTTTTCTCCTTCCGCCGACCGTCGCCAGTCGGACCAATTACCAGTGCCCCTTCGAACAGCCATGGACAGCACCGGGATCTACGCGTCACGCTCACATCCTGACGCGACTCTGCCGCCACTATTAACAGCGCTGACCGCCGATCCCTTCCCGGCCGATGATATGGACGTCACGCCCCCTCGACGGCTTTTATCCCGGACCGCCGCGACGCCCTCCCGGCTTCCGACAAATAGTGACGGACAAGCAAAGAACTTTCACCTAAACGGTTTAAGAGCAGAGGTCGTAAGGTCTCGGAACCAGATAACTCACCTCCCCTGATGCTTCAGAGCCGTACGGCCCGACGAGGCCTCGTAGGACCTGCACGATTACTAGAATGACGCCGGTTCTGGCTGCGCCGGTCTCCGCCGGCTCGCACAAATGCACTCATACCAATGGACTCCACCATTACGACTTCCTCCGAGACGTCCTCCGCTCCTACATATGAGATGGAACATGAACGCCACAACGACACGCCCTCGATGGTGTGGAGTGACGACGTCGACTATGACCCTAACAACTCGTTGGGAACGGAGTTACCACAGAAGGAGACCTAGTTATGCAGACATCAGCGGTGGCGTACACGTCTCGCCGCTGCCTCGCCCCTCCTTATCCCCTACACAGTGGGGCTCGACTCCAAATGTACCGAACAGCAACGATCAACACTAACAATACTAGCCCCCGAGTGAAAATTCAACTGCTGCGAGAGATGAAATTGGCATGGGTCGTCGACGTCGCGCTATTACAGGAAGTACACTCGGCCACACTACCAGAAGTCGCTCACTTTGCTACTTATCTCTTCCCTGGTCATCAACCTAGGCATTCCAGTAGCTGGCGTCACATATCTTCCATCCACCAGCGGCATGGCGATCACTGTCCTGGGGACGCGTATCGTCAACATTTACATCCCGTCAGGCTCCACCCGAAGACACGAGAGAGCACGCTTCTACTCAGAAGAAATCGCCCCTTCATTTCTTCGGCGCTGTGATCATTACTTGCTTGGGAGTGATTTAATTATGTCCTACACCTAAGGATCAGATGCCCCACCACCACACCTGTCAAGAACTGCACCTTATCGTCCGTGACCTGCTGCTTCGCGACACATGGGAAGTTGCGCACGGCAACGCACCTAAACGTACCTACCAGACAGATCACTCCACTGGCAGCCTTGACAGGATTTACGTCTCTCGGGAACTCACACCTGCACTCAAAGGTGCAGAACTTTGGCCCTTGGCCTTTTCGGAACGCTGTGGCTATATTTGTAAGTTCTCCTCCCGCAACAAGTGGTCTGGCGCAGTCGTGCTTCGTGGAAGTTAAACACCTCCCACGTCCACAGTCCCGAATGTCTTCAGCGCGCTACCGAGATGTGGACCGCCTGTGAACGTCGCTTGCCTAAGTTCTTCCCAACTTTGACTTGGTGGCTGGAATATACCAAATCTGCCATTTGATGTACATGGCGCCTGCACACTCTCGACTATTTTTACGCCGTTCTGCACGACCTAGACGCCAAGCCAGAGGGAACGCAGGAACATTAAGGCACAAATCGTGATATTGACATGCCATAGACTGCAGCGGGCGGTGGTGAGGACCAGATGTCAAGATTCGGTGGAGCAGGAACACCCCACGATGCACCATATGACCTCCGATGGGAAACAGAGATGACAACGACCCATCACCAAGATCTACACCTATCGCGCCCAGCACTTTACTTGTCACGCCGAAATCGTCAATTACTTTGTAGACCCTTACCGTGCAACGTACCGGGAGGAACCTACCAGCACCCATACTGAAGAGGTTGTGTTACCACACGTCACACGCGCCCTCGCTGGCGACGAGGCGGACGAGCTAACAGAGCCGGTTACGTGTGACGGGGTCCACGATGCAATCAACGAAGGTGCTTCGAATAAGTTGCCTGGCGTTGACGGATTGCCGATAGAATTTCATCGCACCTTGCTTGCGCTAATGGCGTCGCGGTGGACGAGAGTGTTTCAGGAATTTTTGACGACGGACAATCTCATACCGCCAGAATTTGTAGAGAGAATCATTATACCCACGAACAAACCGACACCGTGAGCGACAACCGCTCATTACCGCCCCCTAGCCGGTCGCGGCGGTCTAGCGGTTCTAGGCGCTCAGTCCGGAGCCGCGCGACTGCTACGGTCGCAGGTTCGAATCCTGCCTCGGGCATGGATGTGTGTGATGTCCTTAGGTCAGTTAGGTTTAAGTAGTTCTAAGTTCTAGGGGACTGATGACCATAGATGTTAAGTCCCATAGTGCTCAGGGCCATTTTGAACCGCCCCCTAACTCTACTTAACGCAGACTATAAAATTTTTGCACGAATCCCGGCGATGTTGCCGCAAGATACTCCCTTGGATTCTATATTCGAAACACACAACTCCATGTTTCTCAGTTAACACACAGACGGCCACAGGGGAATGTCGCGATTCAATTGCACAGGCAGCGAAGTGCAGACTCCGCGCCGTGGTTTCCGATAATTTTGACAGCGCATTCGACAAGTGCGACGTCGATTTATGTTCTCCGATGTGTCGAATGGGGTTTCCAGCTCCCCTTTATTGGTATTATTCGGCGCCTGTATGACAGTACTGATTCCCTGATTCAGGTCAATGGCCGTGTGGCTAGACCAGTGATCATACGTCGCTCCGTAGGGTAAGGTTGCACACTTTCGATACTACTCTATGCCATAACTCCGGAGACACTCATTGGGAGCCTGACGACCCACTTTTCTTGCGTCACGTTGCGACAGCACACTTTTCATTTCATGCATATGCGAACGAACTCTTCTTAGTCCGCTTGTGGACCAAAACGCAGATGGCACTCGATTGATATCAACGTACAGAACTGCAGCGAATAGTACCATGAATGTGGCTAAATACTCGGCGGTGCCCATTGGACGCTACCTCTCACGCAACGACTTAGCAACCCTTCCTTGCGTACAGAAACTACGATACCTAGGCATGATTTTCGCCTCCACCGTGCGCCGCTCCGCTGCCATCAATTTTCGGCGTATTCTGCAACTTATCCGCATGGCAGTGAGACAAAATCTCCTCCGCCGACTCGATTCTGTACAACTTGTCGAATACCTCAATCATCATGGGTGTCCAAACTTGTCCACATCGCACTGGCACTTCCACTGCCATCAAATATTGGACGCAGCCTCCAAGCCGCGTTCGGATACTTTCATACAGCCGGTGCGCTCTTTAAGATCCGTTACGAAACGTTCACCCTCTCTCCTCAAGCGAGGGCCTCTTCCTCGTCAGTGTGCGACTTCGAATGGCATCTCTGTACATGACCACCATGCACAAACAGTGTAACGGGGACGCCTCCCTTACGTGCTTTAGGATAGGGCCCCTCCACGCCCACACCACCATGGTGACCAAACCAAAATTTCTACTGTCACCTCCGTATAACATGTTAGTTTCCGACTCGTGAGTCACAGGATGCGGGCTGTTATGTTATCCATGCGTCTGGGTAGGATTACTCATGACATAGTCCATCAGGAGACAGAAAGTGGACGAAAGCGATCGAAGGGTAGCGGTTTGTAAGGGCAGAGGGAAAAAAGTGCCAAGGAAAGCGCCAAGGGGAAAAAAACCTCTTCGACAGTAGGACGGATAGTAAGAGCAGTAGCGGCTTGCTTAATGCGACAGTGCATGCAAGGTGTGGTTATGTTAGTGCGAGGTATCGTGCATCGTTACCTTTGTCGTTGCGGAAGCTCGTTGTAGGGCTTGCTGCAGCTGCTGCATCCCTGTAACAATTCAAGGTCGTCATACATTAGTGGGTGATCTGTTATAGATCAGCTCACAGTGTAGGGGGTGTGTGTGGCTAGTTAGCGTGGTGTGTACAGTATGGTTTCCCAGCGGTTGCCTCGTTTTCGTCGGGTCGAGCATCTGGGCTTGCCAGTAGTAGCTGTGTTGCAGGGGCTCGCCAGTACTGTCGTGTTAGCGTGCTATGGACCATAGATGTTTAGTTTCTTGCTATTAGTGTCTTTGGTCTATTATGTTTCCATCTACCGTTGTGGTCGTAGTTACCCAGAGAAAGGATAAACGGGTTACGCGAGTGTCTCGTGTTATTGTACAGTCGTGTGGAGAGTTTTTGGAATACCTGCAAGATGGTACCTAGCCGACATTCCCGGTGAAGATCCTCGGTGAGTGTGTAGCGCGGAGCGTTGCTTATGATTCTGAGTACTTTGTTCTGCATGAGCTGCAGAGGGCGCAGGCGTGTGGGCGCAGAGTATCCCCAGACAGGGGCTGCGTACGTCATCAGGAGTCGAATAAGTGTCGTGTACATGGACCTGGACACCCTGCTATTCAGTGTGCTACGCCTGTTAAGCATAGGATAGAGTTGTTTGAGCCTCGCGTATGATTTGTTGGTCACGTGTTGAATGTGGTCCCCCCAGAGTAGTTTCCGGTCCAGCCAGACACCGAGGTATTTGACCTTCTCGCGGAAACGTATTGTGCTTGTATGTAGTTCAAATGTTCAAATGTCTTTGAAATCTTATGGGACTTAACTGCTAAGGTCATCAGTCCCTAAACTTACACACTGCTTAACCTAAATTGTCGGCCGGCCGAAGTGGCCGTGCGGTTAAAGGCGCTGCAGTCTGGAACCGCAAGACCGCTACGGTCGCAGGTTCGAATCCTGCCTCGGGCGTGGATGTTTGTGATGTCCTTAGGTTAGTTAGGTTCAACTAGATGTAAGTTCTAGGGGACTAATGACCTCAGCAGTTGAGTCCCATAGTGCTCAGAGCCAACCAACCTAAATTATCCTAAAGACAAACACACACGCCCGAGGGAGGACTCGAACCTCCGGCGGGACCAGCAGCACGGTCCATGACTGCAGCGCCCTAGACCGTGCATGTAGTGTTATTGGGTTGCAATGCTGATGTTTGCGCAGTAGTTTTCGTCTTATAGTGAACAGAACGGCTTCGCACTTGTCGACGTTTACTCTAACACGCCATTTCACCAGCCAAGGCTCTGTCGCTCTGAATGCAGTCTGTAGTCATCAGTTGATGTTAGACGGCTTCCAGTCTTGCGCAAGAATGGCAGTGTCATCCGCGTAGATTGCCACCGTCGTGTTTTGTGTAGCTGGGAGGTCGTTAATGTAAGGTCAAACAGTAAGGATCCTAGGAAGCTTCCTTGGGGTACTCCTGCCTGGATACCATTTCGTGTCGATTGTTTGCCCTGCACGTCAGTGTTGAAACTCCTGTCCGTGAAGTATGAGTGTATGAGATGTACGAGTTCGTCGGGGAACCCTGCGCCGCTGAGTTTTCGTAGACGATCGAAGGCCTTTTTGATGTCCAGGAACACCGCCCCAGTTACTTTGTTTGTGTTGTATCCGTGTGTTATGTTGTTGTTGTGTTGTCGAGTGGTGATTCCTGAAACCGAATTGCTCCGGTCTCAGGGTGTCGTTTGTGATGCAGTACCTAGTGAGTCGTTTTAGTATTACCTTCTCAACGATCTTGCTGAGCGGGCTCAGCAGACTGATGGGTCTGTAATTTTGTGGGAGGGAGTGGTCTTTCCCCGGATTCCTGAACATCAGGACGTTGGCCGTCTTCTAAAAGGCGAGGAAGTGTTGGTGTTACGTGCGGCTTGCTGGACATTCTTATGCCCACGTCCATATCGCCGCGGGTACCAGAAGGCCACATCACGCTCCATCTCGCACTCATTTCTGATTTCATCGTCAGCTTCAATTGCGCTCACACTCGCTCAGCGAGCACGCGCCTTCCTCGAATAACCCAGTACTTCGTTGCGTATCTCGCAACAACGTCGAACTCAAACACCCATCAACGCGGTGGCGCGGGGTTTGGCGACACGTTCACCAGCCGTTCCTTCCCTCCAACGTCCAGGCAACATCTTCCCATATCGCACACGGAAAATTCGTCACAAATCAACTTCTTCATGCAATCGGATTGCCAGACATTAAGCTCTGTACAATTTACCACCTTGTGGACGACGATGCCACCACCTTACTTGTGCTGAAACCAGTGTCGTCTGGAAACTGGATCGACTGTTCGTTGCCTGCTATCTCCATGTTCTGCCGGACTCGACTGACCCATGGACTTTTATACATCCTGAAGACACTCTTTTCGCTGCCACCAAAAATAGTGCTGTTGTATGGGTCAGTCAATGAACGATCACTTGCTCGTATACTGATAACGATAAATCACGGATTGGTTTCTGACAGTAGTTGCAAACCACCGACAATGAAATCGAGCACTATCCCCGCTATCGCAACTTCTTCGCCAATTACATTACTGGCCATAAAAATTGCTACACTAAGAAGAAATGCAGACCATAAACGGGTATTCATTGGACAAATATATTATACTAGAACTGGCATGTCATTATATTTTCACTCAATTTGGGTGCATAGACCCTGAGAAATCAGTACACAGAACAACCACCTCTGGCCGTAATAACGGCCTTGATACGCCTGGGCATTGAGTCAAACAGAGCTTGGATGGCGGGTACAGGTACAGCTGCCCATGCAGCTTCAACACGATACCACAGTTCATCAAGAGTAGTGACTGGCGTATTGTGACGAGGCAGTTGCTCGGTCACCATTGACCAGACCTTTTCAATTGGTGAGAGTTCTGGAGAATGTGCTCGCCAGGGCAGCAGTCGAACATATTCTGTATCCAGAAAGGCCCGTACAGGACCTGCAACATGCGGTCGTGCATTTTCCTGCTGAAATGTAGGGTTTCGCAGGGATCGAATGAAGGGTAGAGCCACGGGTCGTAACACATCTGAAATGTAACGTCCACTGTTTAAAGTGCCGTCAATGCGAACAAGAGGTGACCGAGACGTGTAACCAATGGCACCCCATATCATCACACCGGGTGATACGCCAGTATGGCGATAACGAATACACGCTTCCTACGTGAGTTCACCGCGATGTCGCCAAACACGGATGCGACCATCATGATGCTGCAAACAGAACCTGGATTCATCCGAAAAAATGACGTTTTGCCATTATTGCGCCCAGGTTCGTCGTTGAGTACACCATCGCAGGCGCTCCTGTCTGTGATGCAGACATGATCTCCGAGCTGATAGTTCATGAATCTGCAAACATCGTGGAACTGTTCGTGCAGATGGTTGTTGTCTTGCAAACGTCCCCATCTGTTGACTCAGGGCCGGCCGGGGTGGCCGAGCGGTTCTAGGCGCTACAGTCTGGAACCGCGCGACCGCTATACGGTCGCAGGTTCGAATCCTGCCTCGGGCATGGATGTGTGTGGTGTCCTTAGGTTAGTTAGGTTTAAGTAGTTCTTAGTTCTAGGGGACTGATGACCTCAGAAGTTAAGTCCCATTGTGCTCAGAGCCATTTGAACCATTTGTTGACTCAGGGATCGAGACGTGGCTGCACGATCCGTGACAGCCATGCGGATAAAATGCCTGTCATCTCGACTGCTAGTGATACGAGGCCGTTGGGATCCAGCACGGCGTTCCGTATTACCCTTCTGAACCCTCTGATTCCACATTCTGCTAACAGTCATTGGATCTCGACCAACGCGAGACACAATGTCGCGATACGATAAACCGCAATCGCGATAGGCCACAATCCGACCTTTATCAAAGTCGGAAACGTGATGGTACTCATTTCTCCTCCTTACACGAGGCATCACAACAACGTTTCACAGGCAACACCGGTCAACTGCTGTTTGTGTATGAGAAATCGGTTGGAAACTTTCCTCATGTCAGCACGTTGTAGGTGTCGTCACTGGCGCCAACCTTGTGTGAATGCTTTGAAAAGCTAATAATTTGCATATCACAACATCTTCTTCCTGTCGGTTAAATTTCGCATATGTAGCACATCCTCGTGGTGTAGCAATTTTAATGGCCTGTGGTGTACTTTCGCGCGATCTTTACGTCTCCCCCACTCGGCTGGACTGTACCACACACGGTCGCTACTCCCGCCCCCCGTGCTGACGTCTGAGAGTCGACACGCCCACATTTCTACCCCACGCCGGTGTAGGTGCATGAAACCCCGGCCCTTTCTTTCATACACTGTACCAGGCCAAGCCGGGCATAACACAGCTGTCCCCTGCTCCTCGGATTCCGCCCTTCTTTCGTGCGCTTCTGCTCATCTGTGGTGTCTTGGACACGGTGGCCAGGCCTCGCATGTTGACCCGTGCCCATCCTGCCCCCACGCCCCATCAGAAGGGTGCCTAAAAGCGTTACCATGCCCTCTCCCCTTCTTCCCTATTTGTCTACGGCGTCATACCTCCAGCTGAATTTCATTGTTTTCATAGCCCACACCACTTGTCAATAAAGACTTTTGCACGCATTGTTCGAGTGTAGTGTCTAACGTTGCTTCCGCCCGAAGGACGGCCTTTACGTTGTTTTTATTCTTGTACGAATGGAGATGTTTTGTTTAACTTGCTTTCTGTGCCCCCCCCCCCCACCCCCCTCAACAAAAGAAATCGGAGTAGAGCAACTGCCTAGTAAAAAATAAAAAGAAAGATGACGCTGTGGCTAACGCAACTGCCTAGTAATTAGGACATCCCGGGTTTGAGTCTCTGTCCGGTAAACATTTTCACTTGTCGCCGCTATTTCCGCTTGAAGTCCCGATGCAGCTGATATCATTAGTTCCTTCCCTTTCGTTTCCTTTCTCCCCCTACACCTTCAGTTTACATAACAGATTTCATTATCTTTACCGTTACTTCCCTCAAGTGGATACCGTTCCTGGGAAAAAGATATGGAGAACCCTTCAATAAACTTTTTGACGTGAAAATAGGCCACCCTTTTTTGCTTGTGAGTAGTATGAAATAAAATAAAATATTATAGCAATGCAAAAGACCTCGCTTTACGTGCAGCTCCTGGACAAAGTCACATCTTCGCTACGCAGCTGCCCTGTGTATCACAAACACTACTTGCGAAAGCGTTCGTGATCTACCGTTCGTTTACATACGTCGCACTGTAACCACGTTCCTGTTGCACGTTTTTGGACTAGATTTTTGTGGCTCTAGATTTGCGTGTTGATACAATCTGGCGTAAAAGCATTGTCCTTGCCGTGACGGGGTAGCGTAAATTGCATAAAAATCGATGTGGACACGTTAATGAAGTATGCAACGCTTCGTTGCCCATCGCGCCTCGTGTTTCGGGGGCTTACGGTAATGGTCCTTTCTTATATAACTTCAGGGCACATTTAAACCGAGATCGCTTTAATGGCTCCCTGAATTTGTTCTCGCAGCTAAATCGCTGTCACCATAAGATTTCTGCACTACATTTCCGCTTTATACAGATTTTTGAATATTCTGTTGCGATATCTACTCCTTTTCTCTGTTTACCACTAATTCTGTAACCACACAAACACAAAATCAGTAAAATCATTAGTGTAATCATTTTAACATTTAGATTACCTTAGCCTATGACATGGCAGTCAAGTTTTAATAATGTATGAACTATCATGGACGCTATGAAAAAAAAAGGAAACTTGATTAAGTAGTAATGTTAATACAACACACATGGCTGAGAACTGGCGCAAGCCGGCCGGAGTGGTCGAGCGTTTCTAGGCGCTACAGTCTGGAACCGCGCGACCGCTACGGTCACAGGTTCGAATCCTGCCTCGGGCATGGATGTGTGTGATGTCCTTAGGTTAGTTAGGTTTAAGTAGTTCTAAGTTCTAGGGGACTGATGACCTCAGAAGTTAAGTCCCATAGCGCTCAGAGCCATTTGAACCATTTTTTGAACTGGAGCAATCATAGCATTTTCCACTGCTGAAGAGAAAGCAGTGTGGACATAGCTACGGCCACAGCCGTAGAATGGCAGGCTTAAATGTAACAGCAGCCAGTGGGCCGGGACAAAACAAAAAAGTGTTAACGAACCGAGTTGGGGCGTTTCGACACTGCTCGAGAAACTCCTGAAGAATCTGGATAGTTTTCGATCATTTAAAAGACCTTCATCAGTAGCCAGGGAAAACAATGCTGTTAGAGAAACTCGTGCAGATGTCCCTGAGAAAGCAGTATACAGGGTGGTCCATTGATAATGGCGGGGCCAAATATCTCACGAAATAAGCGTCAAACGAAAAAACTACAATGGACGAAACTTGTCTAGCTTGAAGGGGGAAACCAGATGGCGCTATGGTTGGCCCGCTAAATGGCGCTCTCATAGGTCAAACGGATGTCAACTGCGTTTTTAAAAATAGGAACCCCCATTTTTAGCACATATTCGTGTAGTACGTAAAGAAATATGAATGTTTCAGTTGCACCACTGTTTTCGCTTTGTGATAGATGGCGCTGTATACGTATAAGTACGTGGTATCACGTAACATTCCGCCAGTGCGGACGGTATTTGCTTCGTGATACATTACCCGTGTTAAAATGGACCGTTTACCAATTGCGGAAAAGGTCTATATCGTGTTGATGTATGGCTATAGTGATCAAAATGCCCAACGGGCGTGTGCTATGTATGCTGCTCGATATCTTGGACGACATCATCGAAGTGTCCGGACCGTTTGCCGGATAGTTACGTTATTTAAGGAAACACTAAGTGTGTAGCCACATGTGAAACGTCAACCACGACCTGCAACAAATGATGATGCCCAAGTATGTGTTGTAGGTAGCTACTGTCGCGGCTAATCTGCACGTCAGTAGCAGACAAATTGCGCGAGAATCGGGAATCTCAAAGACGTCGGTGTTGAGAATGCTACATCAATATCGATTGCACCCGTACCATATTTCTTTGCACCAGGAATTGCATGGCGACGACTTTGAACGTCGTGTACAGTTCTGCCACTGGGTACAAGGGATATTACGGGGCGATGACAGATTTTTTTGCACTCGTTCTATTTAGCAACGAAGCGTCATTCACCAACAGCGATATCGTAAACCGGCATAATATGCACTATTGGGCAACGGAAAATCCACGATGGCTGCGACAAGTGGAACATCAGCGACCTTGGCGGGTTAATGTATGGTGCGGCATTATGGGAGGAAGGATAATTGGCCCCCATTTTATCGATGGCAATCTAAATGGTGCAATGTAAGCTGATTTCCTACGTAATGTTCTACCGATGTTACTACAAGATGTTTCACTACATGACTGTATAGCGATGTACTTCCAACATGATGGACGTCCGGCACATAGGTCGCGTGCAGTTGAAGCGGTATTGAATAGCATATTTCATGACAGGTGGATTGGTCGTCGAAGCACCATACCATGGCCCGCACGTTCACCGGATCTGACCTCCCCGGATTCCTTTCTGTGGGGAAAGTTGAAGGATATTTGTTATCGTGATCCACCGACAACGCCTGACAACATGCGTCAGTGCATTGTCAATGCATGTGCGAACATTACGGAAGGCGAACTACTCGCTGTTGAGAAGAATGTCGTTACACGTACTGCCAAATGCATTGAGGTTGAAGGACATCACTTTGAGCATTTATTGCATTAATGTGGTATTTATAGGTAATCACCCTGTAACAGCATGCCTTCTCAGAAATGATAAGTTCACAAAGGTACATGTATCACATTGGAACAACCGAAATAAAATGATCAAACGTACCTACGTTCTGTATTTTAATTTAAAAAACCTACCTGTTGCCAACTGTTAGTCTAAAATTGTGAGCCATATGTTTGCGACTATTACAGCGCCATCTATCACAAAGCGAAAAAAGTGGTCCGACTAAAACATTCATATTTCTTTACATACTACATGAATATGTCATAAATAATTTGGGTTCCTATTTTAAAAAAACGCAGTTGATATCCGTTTGACCTATGGGAGCACAATCTAACGGGCCAACCATAGCGCCATCTGGTTTCTCAATTCAAGCTAGACAAGTTTCGTTCTTTGTAGTTTTTTCGTTTCACGCTTATTTGGTGAGATATTGGCCTGGTCACGATCACTGGACCTTCCTGTATAAACGATGATGTACAGCACCACATCAGTCGCAGTAGCAACCAAAACTGAAGGCACAGTAATTACTGGGGAGCAGTCGAGTCATAGAGAACAGTACTACAGCCAAGCCTTGGATTGACTATAAAGTGACTCTTCGATGCTGCTGTGATAAAAGCTATGAAATACTGTACGCATTCGAGGGAAGACAACTGACTTTCCCATAAGTATGCAGTAACAGTTATTACCTTGCGTTTTCTGTTTGTTAGTATAGAACAAGCTCTGTAGAGTTTGTCTCTAGCTATGGCAGAGGATAGTAGTTAATTTAAGTGGCGATCAAAAAGTTCCCATTCGAAGGCTGTGGCCGGCCGCTGTGGCCGAGCGGTTCTAGGCGCTTCAGCCCGGAACAACGCGGCTACTACGGTCGCAGATTCGAATTCTGCCTCGGGCTTGGATGTGTGTGATGTCCTTAGGTTAGTTAGGTTTAAGTAGTTCTAAGTCTACGGGACTGATGACCTCAGATGTTAAGCCCACAGTGCTTAGAGCCATTTGAACCATTTTTTTGGAAGGCTGTACGGTCCAGAATCAGTATACCAATCACGCAAAATCGCCGTGAGCATCGAGGCAATCATCCCTTCAACGCACCCTGATGAAGATACCCGTTTGACAAAACACCATGTCCTGTTGTGTGAAGAAGGCCATAACTGCCTGTTGCCCGACAGGAATCATCGACCCTTCAAGTCCTTTTTTAACGAACTGAAGGGGAGAAATGAGGGCTATAGGGAGGCTGTTCGAGCGTCTCCCAAGTGAGTTGGCGTAACTTCTGTGTTAAGACATTTGCGACATAGGGATGTGCGTTATCACGTTGGTCCTGTTTGGACACATTTGTTAATATCGACGCGATAGTTAATGTTTCCGCATTTACCGCATACACGTCGGAAATACACGAATGCCGCACCAGTCCGATGCCTACATGTCGTTGCTTATATACGTGCATTGGAGTCGCGCTTCGTTGAATATACGTTGCAGCAACGCTCTCATACTGAATCTTTTTGATCATCACGTATATTTTCCGTGTGTCAGAATATAGAAAGAACAGGTGCTGTCTTACACTTGTCTCCTAGCGTGAATAAGGTGACTAGTTGCGTGAGTCGCAAATAGTGACCATTAGTATTTTCTATTTGTCAGAGTATAGGACAGAACGACCGCTGCCCAACAGTCGTCTCCTGTCTTTGTTCGAGTAGTTGATTGTGTATTGTCGAAACGAGGTGCAAGCAGATGACTCGTCCCTGATAGTGAAATACATTACTCAGGAATTGGTTGTTGCTGGATAAGGGCCAACATACAGAGTGGCAGACTGTAATCGTTGCTGTGTAAATGTAAAAGCCACTGTAAGACATCTTTCCTGATAATGGTGTACCGTTAAGAAATAAAGTGTTCTTCAATTGTATCCATAAGTCTCTGCACCCCTACTCACTTCCTACGAAAATAACAAACCTCTCACCGTGCCGACATCAGCACTGATAAGTATCCTACGAGACTTTGTTCCTATCACTCCATTAAAGATATGTTAGCAGACCTCAGCCCACAGTATCGTCAGCGTGCAGATTGCACCAAGCAGACCACACGTTCATCCAAAGCTGGTGGTAGGACTTGCACCGGGACGGGACACCTATACTACAACGCTCCTATAAACCAAATTCTTCCCCACGTACTTTACATTCCTCATTACATCCTTTTGATTCGTGAAGTGAGTTGTTGATTTAGTTTCTTAATGGCTAGCCTCGCCAACCACAAGAGGCAATTTCTGATTTCGTTAACTCTTTTTATTCATTCTTGTACTGGATATCTTACTTTTCTCAGCTTGATAATCTGGTTAACTAAATCACAATGTGACCAAGACCCTGAATTCCTTAGCTGATTATACAGCATTGTCAGAAACATTGTGAAGATTTGAAAGGATATTGCAGGAGAAGTTGTGCTGAGAAATAATTGTTTAGAAAGAAATTCGATTCCGGGTTCATCATCATTGACGTTAGCCATTCAGGTAGTTGTGCCGCAAATTCAAGAGGCCTGCCAGGTCCAATTAGTATCAGTTGTTCTCGTAATGTCGATGATAGCGCATGAGACCGCTCATCCATTGGCTCGGGTTCGATCCTACTACAGTCCCATCTCTCAATTTTGTATCACTCTCTTGTTCGGTTTCAGGAAACCAAACGAAGAATACGTTTCGCCACACTGTCTCAGGCGGGTCTCTTGAATGTATGTGTGTGCAGTGGCTTGATTGGCTAATTTCAATGCTAATTAACTCAAAAACAACAAATAATTATCAGTAAAACCTCTGCTGCAACACGCTTACAATCTTTTCAGGCTGTTTCTGATAATTATGTGTACTAGTGGCACACTGTTCAGAACTAGATAAGGTTTGCTGAAACCTATCTTTCTAATAAGAGAAAACAACTGAGCATAGAAGGTATATACCCAAAGATGTTAAAATGAATGGAGCAATTGGAAGGTATTATTGGCTCTGAGCACTATGGGACTTAACATCTACGGTCATCAGTCCCCTAGAACTTAGAACTACTTAAACCTAACTAACCTAAGGACAGCACACAACACCCAGTCATCACGAGGCAGAGAAAATCCCTGACCCCGCCGGAATCGAACCCGGGAACCCGGGCGTGGGAAGCGAGAACGCTACCGCACAACCACGAGCTGCGGACGGAAGGTATTATTATTCCCTTTTTTTTTTTTTTTTTGACACAATCACTTTTGTATAATATAGCCGTAACCGGTTTCGGCCTTCAAAGATTATGTTCATATGCTATGGGCGGCATTTATTCAACAAGTGTTCGTTTGTTTTCAACTGCATGAACAACGAATGAACCGTTGTTCATCAAATGACACCCATAGCATCTGAAGATGGCCCTTGAATGTCGAAGCCGGTTATGATTGTACCATAAAAAGTGATTTTGTCAAAAATAAAAAATAAATGAAAATAATACCTTCCAATAAGTCAATCGCTGTCTCCGCAAACAGAATGTAGTTTTTTTCTGTATGGCGCGATGTTGGGCATATAAAACAACCACTGCATATCAGAGTGTATAAGGTACAGGTATTATCCCAACCCTACTGGTTTGTTAAAGACATTAAACTTCTCGTATCTTCACAGACAGCTGACAACGCCAGTAATATTTACCAGAACACTTTTATTATTTCTTAACTACGTTGAAAAATTCTTGGAGGTGGTTCTGACAGAACTGGACAAGCAAGGTCCCTATAGATTTCCGCAAAGACACGTAGTTCTGAAAGAACTGAACTATATTTGGCAGGTAGACCTGATGCATCTAAGAAAGTATTCGCGAGAGAACCGCTGTTTTAATGATGTGCACATGGCAACAGATACTTTAGTGGCTGTACTGCTCTTGGCAAGTGAAAAGCGCAAAATTATGTAATGTCCTTCCCATCCTACCAGAATGTTTAGTGAATCCAGAGTGGCCGACTACTGATGGCAGACCAACAACAGATAGATTTATAGAGTTTTGAAGAGATTATATGAAGTAAAAACGGCTAACTCACTCCATGTACATTAAAACAAACATTTAATTTGTAAATTCAGCTAAACAAGAAAATTATATAGTTGCGCAATACATCGCGGGACCACTTGGCAAGGGTACAACAAGGGTTGCATAAAATTCTTGTCAGCTACAGATATAAGCACCTTCATACAAATGCCTTCATTCAAGGAATGTCTGCTGCATACATATATATTTTTAAGAACTGGAAGAATATCAGCGATAATCTGCGAGGAACTAAAATGTTTTAAGAACTGTAATAGCTTCCGGTATTGACGGAATATCTTAGGTCCGACCAAGGAGTCAAACAGAAGAAAACTGGGGTCCCAGAAGGTACATGATGAGGGGAGACTTACCGACTGCGCAACTGTAGACATATCTGCTTTCGTCATACATCGTTGATCTGCAGATTTATCGCCTAGTCATCTGCGATTGTAGTGATACGAAAATTTTGAATCGTTACCTCACAGCTGGACTCGTGATATTGGGACCATGTTATGCATTTATGGACATATTTTTTTCGGGAAGTCCGTGACGTAAGTTGCGGGGGAGGGGGAGGGGAAGAATAAGATACGAAAATTTGGCGACACATGACTCTTGGTCTCGTGTTGAGAGGAATGTTTTTTAATGGCTGCTTCTTGGGACAGGAAGTGAGAGTGAGTCCGTTTCATTGAAAAGCGATGGAGAAGACAAAGATAGTGTGTAGAATCGAACCATTACTAAGAAACAAAACACAGAAAATTCTTCTGTCATTCTTGTGGGACGTTGTTCCATACTTGAACAACTTAGTTGGCAATTTGGAAGGATCCAGTGCAGGAAATTAGCCGGAGCCAGCTGCCGATAAAATTCCAATGGTTTTAGTGGTGGAACAAGGGCTAACTTCTAGATAGACAGCCGGCCAGGATGGCTGATCGGTTCTAGGCGCTACAGTGAGGAACCGCGTGACCGCTACGGTCGCAGGTTCGAATCTGGCCTCGGGCATGGATGTGTGTGATGTCCTTAGGTTAGTTAGGTTTAAGTAGTTCTAAGTTCTAGGGGACTGATGACCTCAGAAGTTAAGTCCTATAGTGCTCAGAGACATTTGAACAATTTTCTGGATAGACAGTGTGAAGGAGATCTCCTGAAGGACAAGCCGTTGTTTATGGCGCCGGGTGCGTGCGCCACTGAGGTGTCGCAACAAACAACATTGTAGTACGCAAGTAAACTCCCCGTACGTAGCAAAACCCTGGTGCCGTTTTTCCTCTGATTTCTTCCACGCTCAACGGATATCGGTACGTTGTTCTTATTTCAACTTCTGAGTTGAAATTCGTTAAGACTACAGCACATTAATTGTTCCTTGTTGAGCGCTGAATGCAGCTGCGTGATATATTGCAAACTAGCTGAGTACCCGGCGTCTTTATTCTGATCTTCTGTTGATTAAACTCCTCCTTCCCCCTCTGTCCACCTTCTACTTGCCCCACTCTCTGTAGATCTCCTCCTGCGCTTCTCCCTGTCCATCTGCTTCTCCACCTCTCTCCATCCATCTGCTCCTAACCCTCGCTCTCTCTATCACCTGCTTTCCCATTCTAAGTCCATCTTCTCTTCCTCTCTCTAAGTACATCTCCTCACCCTCTCTAAGTCAATCTCCTTCTCTACCCTCTCTCTGTGCATCTCCACCTCCCAACTCTCCCTGCCCATCTCCTCCTTTCCACTGTCTTTGTCTGTCTCCTCCTCCTCCCTGTCTCTGTCCATCTCATCCTCCTCCATTTCTCTGTCAATTTCCTTTTCCCCCTCTTTCTGACCACCTCCTCCTCCACTCTACCTGTGTCCATCACCTCCTTCCTTCTCTCTACCCATCTCCTCGTCCCCGCCATCTCTCTCCATCACCAAGTTTTTGCCCTCACCCCAATAGAAGGATGGTGTTCTTACCCTCGCTGTATTTCGTTCCAGATAGTAAATAATGTGTGTATCACATTTGGCTGAAATCGATTCAAGGGTTTAGGAGACTTTTTACCTGCAGCTGTGCCAGAGTACGCGCATGTCATGCATATTTCACACGTATTTGTACAAATATTTCATCTGTATCTGCAGCGAATTTCGCTATGCAATTTCGCTTTCATACAGTTCAATCTTTATGATATCATATCTCCTGAAAAAAGAGTGGTATAATGATATAACTTTTTAAGTACTTTCGGTGGTATATTTGCATACTGTCTGGGAAATGTGTTGCGAATAGATTTAGTAGTAAGGACGCAAAAAATTAAAATATCATGTATGATACGACATTTGTACACGCATCTCATTGTGTAAGACGTCATGTCTCGTGAAATATGTGTCGTAGAATCATATAACTTTGTAGGTACGTTGAACGCCATATGTGGATACTGCCTGCTAAATTTGTTGTGAATGGAGTCAGTAGCAAAGAAGTAATAAATTAACACGTCATAATGATGCAGCAGTTTATTACCCTTTTCAGTGTTGATGACATATTTCCTGAACTAAGTGTCGTAGAATGACATAATTTTGCTGATACATGGTGAATACTGTCTGCAAAATGTGACGCAAGTGCAATTAGTAGTAAAGACGTAATAAATTAAAGCGTCATGCATGATGCTGCAGTTTTACTGAATCAACAGCGAAAACGTAGTATGCGATAAATTTTTTCCTTTCCTTATTTTGTGGAGTTGTATGTAACATGTCTACCAAGTTCGGCTGAAATCCGTCCAGTGGTTTAGGAGGAAATGTGGAAAGTACATGTATATGCATAAATACATTTTTTTTAAAATACGTGTGGATGTCTGTTCAGCAGCTGAGGAGAGATCTGTGAGAAGTTGGTGTTGGTTGTCGGCCGGGCCATGCTGGGTCACACGTGCTGGGCGGGAGTGCGGCTAGCCGCCCTGTCCACTTCGCCAAAGCCATAAATGTATTAGGCGGAGCCAAGGCCACCTCCGTCTCCAGGCGCCAGCGAGGGCCGGTAGTCCGCGAAAATTGAATCAGGCGTTTGCGGTCTCTGCCGGACCTGGCTGAGGTCAGTTAATGGCACCGACTGCGCAAGTGTTGCTAGCTGAAATACTCCAATAAAATTCGCTATCAGATTAGTGTTACTCAACGATTCCTCTGAAAGAGTAAGCGTGCACATGATTCGAGAATATAAATGTTCTGGATTAAAGTGCATCGCTTCGATCCTTCTTGCATGGTTGGACAGCACTGTTGTCACCGTGCATCGATTCCAGAGCTGAAAGATAGGTGGGGACCGCAACACACAATCTACACTACTGGTCATTAAAATTGCTACACCACGAAGATGACGTGCTACATACGCGAAATTTAACCGACAGGAAGAAGATGCTGTGATATGCAAATGACTAGCTTTTCAGAGCATTCACACAAGGTTGGCGCCGGTGGCGACACCTACAACGTGATGACATGAGGAAAGTTTCCAACCGATTTCTCATACACAAACAGCAGTTGACCGGCGTTGCCTGGTGAAACGTTGTTGTGATGCCTCGTGTAAGGAGGAGACATGCGTACCATTAGGTTTCCGACATTGATAAAGGTCGGATTGTAGCCTTTCGCGATTGCGGTTTATCATATCACGACATTGCTGCTCGCGTTGGTCGAGATCCCATAACTGTTAGCAGAATATGGAATCGGTGGGTTCAGGAGGGTAATACGGAACGCCGTGCTGGATTTCAACGGCCTCGTATCACTAGCAGTCGAGATGACAGGCATCTCATCCGCATGGCTGTAACGGATCGCGCAGCCACGTCTTGATCGCTGAGTCAACACATGGGGACGTTTGTAAGACAACAACCATCCTCACGAGCAGTTCCACGATGTTTGCAGATTCATGAGCTATCAGCTCGGAGACCATGGCTGCGGTTACCCTTGACGCTGCATCACAGACAGGAGCGCCTGCGATGGTGTACTCAACAACGAACCTGGGGGCACGAATGGCAAAACGTCATTTTTTCGGATGAATCCAGGTTCTGTTTACAGCATCATGATGGTCGCATCCGTGTTTGGCGACATCGCGGTGAACGCACATTGGAATCATGTATTCGTCATCGCCATACTGGCGTATCACCCGGCGTGATGATATGGGGTTCCATTGGCTACACGTCTCGGTCACCTCTTGTTCGCATTGACGGCACTTTGAAAAGTCGACGTTACATTTCAGATGTGTTACGACCCGTGGCTCTACCCTTCGTTCGATCCCTGCGAAACTCTGCATTTCAGCAGGATAATGCACGACCGCATGTTGCAGGTCCTGTACGGACCTTTCTGGATACAGAAAATGCGCGATTGCTGCCCTGGCCAGCACATTCTCCAGATGTCTCACAAATTGAAAAGGTCTGGTCAATGGTGGCCGAGCAACTGGTTCGTCACAATACGCCAGTCACTACTCTTCATGTACTGTGGTATCGTGTTGAATCTGCATGGGCACCTGTATCTGTACACGCCATCCAAGCTCTGTTTGACTCAATGCTCAGGCGTATCAAGGCCGCTATTACGGCCAGAGGGGGTTGTTCTGGGTGCTGATTTCTCAGGATTTTTGCACCCAAATTGCGTGAAAATGTAATCAAATTCAGTTCTAGTATAATATATTTGTCCAATGAATACCCGTTTATCGTCTGCATTTCTTCTTGGTGTAGCAATTTTAATGGCCAGTAGTGTAATTTGTAAACACAAAACTTCTGGTACAATTACAAATAATCGCAGTGAATTTCAAGGACCATTTTAAAATGAGAAAAACATACGATGCAGCTGACATCGACGTCGACGGCAAAGTTGAAACCAGCCATACGACAGACCGCTTCCGCGTCATATAAGTCATGATGGTTAACGTCACTCGCGTTCTCAGCGCTTTCCAGGCGCAGTTGTCTTTTGTGTCTGGCTCTCAAATCAGTTTGTTGAAGAAAATGAACGCACATGAAATTCTTACTTCAGCACTACTAAAACACACATTTCCTCTCAAGTCTGTATGCTAGTCATACTGCTCTGTCTGTACCATACAGAACAATAATTTCAACGCCCATGAACATCCTGAAACGCGAAAAGAAAGTTCCATGTCCAATCAGAACGGACATCAGCTTATAATAGTTCCATTACAAATACTGCGATACTAATTTACAGTAGTCTCCCACATAACATAGAAATTATTTCATCATTCTCACTTCTTAGTAAAACCCTAACATATTTCTTACTTGATAACTCTTTGTATTCAGAGACAGAATTCGAACGTGTAAAACACAGCTGTCTGGCGCAATTGCTAGATCGGTCACTGCTGCTACAATGGCAGGTTATCAATATTTAAGTGAGTTTGAACGTAGTTCCAAAGACGGCGTACGAGCGATAGGATACAGCATCTCCGAGGTAGCGATGAAATGGGGACTTTCCCGTGAATATCAGGAATGCGGTAAAGCAACAAAACAGCGACATCTCTGTGGCTGGAAAAAGATCCTGCAATAAAGGCACGAACGACGACTGAAAGAATCGTTGAACGTGACAGAAGTGCAACCCTTCCGCAAGCTGCTGCAGATTTCAATACTGGGCTATCAACAAGTGTCAGCATGTGACCATTCAACAAACCATCATAGATATGGGCTTTCGGAACCGAAGGCCCACTCCTATACCCTTGATGACTGCACGACATAAATATTTGCGCTTCGCCTGGGCCCGTCAACACCGACAATGTATCGAGCGGATAGACGTGTACGGGTATGGTGACAACCTCATCAATCCATGGACCTTGTATGTGAGCAGAAGGCTGTTGAAATTCGTGGAGCCTCTGTAATGGTGTGGGGCGTGTGCAGTTGGAGTGATGTAGGACGACTCTGACACGTGACACACACGTAGGCATTCTGTTTGATCACCTGCATCCATTCATGTCCATTGTGCATTCTGACGAACTTGGGCGATTCCAGCGAGACAATGCGACACCCCACAGGTCCAGAATTGCTCCAGGAACTCTCTTTTGAGTTAAAACTTTCCACTGGACACCAAAAACCCCAGACATGAACATTATTGAGCATATCTGGAATGCCTTGCAACATGTTGTTCAGAAGAGATCTCCACCCCCTTGTACTCCTACGGATTTGTGGACAGCCCTGGAGGATTCATGGTGTCAGTTCCCTCCAGTACTACTTCAGACATTAGTCGAGTACATGCCACGTCGTGTTGCGGCACTTCTGCGTGCTCGCGTGGTCCCTGCACGATATTAGGCAGGTGGACCAGAGATTCTTTGGCTCTTCAGTGTAGATTGCAATAGCATACGTTTCCTTTAAATTTCAAACAAGTATTGTTGGCAGTAAATTCCATTACATTTTTCGTGCACATTGGGACACTTCGCACGTATATTTCAATGACATAAACAAAAGACATCGTTTTACGACTTGTGTCACTTTTGTTGCCGGGGTACGATATGTTTCCACAATTATACATTTCAAATATATTTAACATATTTTACACATATTTGTACACATATTTCATCCGTATCGCAAACTAATTTCGTCCGGCAGTTTCATCTGATTTCTGAGGAAACTTGTAATTCTGCTAGTAACTGATCGCCGTTCCTAGAAAAAATACTGTCCCTCGCAACTGTCTGATTCTCCGCTGTTTTACACCATGCGAAATCAGAGGGATCCTTAAATGAATATGGCATGACCATGTGTGATATGTGGTTCCGAAACACTATGTGGCTGACGCACTGAACAACGGAAATGACGAATTGCACTTCATAATTTTAAAGTATTCCAAGTCAACCAATTACAGGAAAGAAGTTCCAAAAGATCGTATTGGACGTTTCTGCATGTCACCGTTTCTCATCGTCACACTCACCCGTAGCAGCAGTGGTGGCATATTACACCCATAGTATTTTAGGCAGATAATGAGTCTTCCATATACCAAATTTGCTTGAAATTACTTCAACCTTCCAAAGTTGCGTCTTTATGTTCCCCCTTTTCACTCCAAAACCTCAGCCACACGGATGCTAGGGGTGTCTTATTGTCGCAGTAAATTTTTCCTGGCGGAACGTGATACGAATGTCAATTTTTGTATAAATTCCTTCATGTTTTACGTAAATATGCTGACTTGTCACTGTTTTTGCACCCGTACCTGTGGGTGGTTCTTGGTTCCTACCCCCACAGAAACGTTTGCAGGCGTGGACACAACTCACCACCGTTTCATAGTAATCGGATGAATAGTGTAGGACCTCATAGAAGACGAACAAACAAATATTACATTCTATATACTGGATTATGTGTCCTAAAATCTAGAAAGACTTTGGCAGGGTAAATAAATACCGATTTGCGATCGAATCGGGCAGTGACACAAAAAGCAATTTTGCTGTTCGTTGGCCCACGTTCCTTGGCATGTTCATAAAATCGAACAAACTCGCTCCTGTGAGAGCCGTAGAATATTGCAGAACATAGTTCCTTTAAATTAATGATAACGTACAAGTACTAATCATTACATCTATTAAATTAACAAAAAAATCGAAGAACTACACATTACTTCATAACTCCGTAACTCTATCCGCTACACTGTTCTGAACTCCTGTAATATACGACCATTTCTTCTATGTTTCTATTTCCCGAAGACTTTAGTAGCTCATGTGTTATTAACTGACATTTAATTATTACAAATCGTTATCAAGATCAATGCTTTTTGGTGAATCTTCAATCTGCCGTGCCTTGAAACGGCATAATTTCAGAATAGCCTAGTTATAATACGAAAATGCCTAAATACGAAAATTCTTTAACCACTTATATAATGTTTCCTGTCATTTTGTTAAAACAAAGCTTGGCAGCACGACCATTTTCTAGAGATCCGCAATGTGCTGGGATTCTGATACGGCATATATTCATAGGACGTTATAATATCAACCAGAACAGATATGGGGGTCAACTGAAAACGACGAAATCCAATATTGCTTCTTTCATGTTCTGGCCTTTCTTTTTATTGCTGAGACGTACCGTTGCACGTTGCCGAAATATCGCAGAAGTTATTTCGTGTTTCACGCGCGGCAATGATTACTCAACGTGAAACAGCAGGAACTGACGTCACAAAACTCGTAGAGCTCCACGTAAACTTTTACGGCCTTGTGGAGGACGTTTTACTGGCACACGGAGCTGGCACGGGAAGCAGCGGCTTGTCCTTCACGGAGATCTCCTCTCTCACACTGCCTCTCTAGAAGTGAACCCTCGTTTCAAAACTAAAACTATTGTCATTTCATTGGGGGTTGGTTTCAGAGAATTTTCTGCATTGACTTTTTCAACGTTGACTACGCAGTTGGTCTGGTCTTACCGGCAATATCCCTCCACAAGAATGACAGAATAACTATTCTTCTCCAGAATGAGATTTTCACTCTGCAGCGGAGTGTGCGCTGATATGAAACTTCCTGGCAGATTAAAACTGTGTGCCCGACCGAGACTCGAACTCGAGACCTTTGCCTTTCGCGGGCAAGTGCTCTACCAACTGCACTTGCCCGCGAAAGGCAAAGGTCTCGAGTTCGAGTCTCGGTCGGGCACACAGTTTTAATCTGCCAGGAAGTTTCAACTATTCTTCTGTTACGTTTCTTGGTAAGGGGTCGATTCTGCACGAAGCCTGTGTTGACGCTATTTTGTTTCCACTTCCGAGCATGAACTAGACGGCCTGTCGCAAAAAGCGGCCATTAAAATAAATTATCCCCCCCACCCCTCCCGTCCCCGACACCGACTCGCGACCAAAACCATGTGTCGTCAAATGTGGGCCATGTTGTTCTTCTATACCTACGTCTACATTTATATTCTGCAAGCTACCGTACGGTGCATGGCGGAGGATACCCTGTAGCACTGCTGGTCATTTCCCCTCATGTTCCCCTCGCAAATACAGCGAGGGAATTAAGACTGTCTATATGCCTCCGTGCGAGCCCTAATCTCTCTAATGTTATCTTCACGGTCTTTACGCGAAATGTGCGTTGGCAGCAATAGGATCGTTCTGAAGACAAGCTCAAATGCCGGTTCTCTAAATTTCCTGCCACGTGGGGTAGCCTCGCGGTCTAGGGCACCTTGTCACGGTCCGTGCGGCTCCCCTCGTTGGAGGTTCGAGTCCTCCCTCGTACATGGGTGTATGTGTTGTCCATAGCGCAAGTTAGTTTAATTTACATTAAGTAGTGTGTAGGCTTAGGGACCGATGACCTCAGCAATTTGTTCCCATAAGACCTTACCACAAATTTCCAAAATTTCCAAATTTATAAATTTTTTCGATAGCGTTCGTGGGAAAGAAAGTCGCCTTCCCTCCAAAGAATTTCCTCGGAAATAAAGTATCCTTCCGTCCAAAGATTCTCATTTAAGTTCCCGAAGCATATCTGTAGTACTTGCGTCTTGTTCGAGTCTAGCAGCTCACCTCCGAATTGCTGCGATATATTCCTTCACTGCGATCTGGTGTGGATCTTAAGCACTCGAGCAGTACTCAAGAATGAGTCGCACTACTATCCTATATGCAATCTCCTTCACAAATGAACCACACTTTCCTAAAATTCTACCAAAAAACCGAAGTCGACCATCCTTACATTCTTGTTCCGATTGATATCACTTTGTAACGCTTCGCCCAGGTATTTAATCGACATGACTGTGTCAAGCTGCAGATTACTACTGCTGTGTTCGAACGTTAAGGGTTTATTTTTCCTATTCATACGCTTTAACTTCATTTTTCTGAATTTAGAACTCGCTGCCACACATCACACCAAGTTGTCTTGGTCCTCCTACAGTCACTCAACGACGACACTTTCCTGTAGACCACAGCATCATCACCAAACAGACGCAGATTGCTCCTCACCCGGTACGCCAGATCATTTATGAATATACAAAATAGCAGCGGTCCTATCCAACGCACTGTCGTCGTAATAGTCTTCATAGTCTTCTACATGCAGTACATAATTCCATTCAAAGAACTGTTTCACATAAATTTGAAAGGTATTTGTGTGTGTGTGTGTGTGTGTGTTTAGAAACGCATCCGAGAAGTAGTTAATTTGACGTAGGTGATCGTATATTCATATTTACCCAGCTGATCGACAGAACTATCCACAGAATAGCAGTTCTATCCCTGCAGTCCGTGTACGTAGATGCAGCACAGCAAATATTATGTCAGATGGCTTTGGCACTGATTAATTAAAGAGAGCATTAGAACTAGTTTTACTCATCGTTGAATGATTCTTGAAGCATGAGATCAAGAAAATCCTCAGTTGGTAACTAGGCTTTCAAGCTTCATAACCATCTGACAAACTACGTAGTTATCATCGAATACCAGAAACACAGGCCGTATCACAGTAGCATGTGCTATAATAAATGCATTTCTGGAAGTGGTTTTGTAAACAACTCAATCAATAATCTCATTGTAAATTGTCTCCGAGGGTGTAATTCTTTGGAAGAACATCTGATATATGATGCCTGAGGAATAAATTCTTTAGTCTGATGCTGTAATCAGCATGGCATTGTTCACGCATCCACAATGAGTATTGACGATAGCTACACTGCATGCTGCACATTATCTATAAAAGGGAAGACTATCCGCGAAATCTAAGATGCAGAAATCGGGAAACGTTTTTCTATATTTGTGGTTGACGAAGCTATTAGGTTACGTACGCTAATTTCACTCAGTGGAGAGTATGACTGCTGCAGAAGGGCTTTACTGTCTAACATCAACCTTAGCAGGATGTGCTGCCCTAAACCCACTTGCAGGGGGAGCTGCAAGAGCGTGAAAAGTAAAATCTAAAAAGTATGATGAGGAACCGATCAAGGAACGAAAACAGCAAAATAGCGCTTGGAAGATGCAGCAGATGTCAGAGGATTTTACAAGGTGGTCAGAAACAGTCTTAGAAGTTTGTAAGTGTGTTGGAGGGGAGTTTGTGGTGCGAAATACAAGGGCTATTCGGAAAGGAAGGAACGATAGGTCGCGAAATGGAAACCACAGTGAAAATAAAAACTGTTCTACTTGCAACGGTTAACCACATCTTCCAGCTACTTCTGTACACAGCCGCCGCTCAGACTTAGACATCTGTCGTAGCATTGTACGAACTTTTCAAGTCCCTCGTAATAGAAGACAGCCGCTATTGCTTTTCGACAGTTTTCTACTCTGGACTGCAGCTCGTTCTGTGTCAAAATATTGTCTTCATAGCCAGTGGTTCATTTGAACAGAGATGAACCTCGGGGGTAGGCAACTACGGGCTGTATTGTGGATGATAAAACACTTCCCATCGAAAACGCTGCAGGAGCATCTTCATTACCCCTGCAGAGAGCGGCCGAGAATTGTCGTGTAGAACGAACTGCATGACAGTTATGTTGTGTGGATTGCATAGCTTCGGGAGAAATCTTTCGCCAGACCCTCATACTTGGCGGGAGGCGCTAATTTCTAGCCATCTTTACGTTCTCACTGTGAGCTGAGAACTGAAAAGAGCGACATGATGCGATCGACGAGCGTACTAGACTCAGTGCCCAACGCATCTGTCTAAAGCTTCATCAGATTTTCACTGTATTTTCCATTTCGCGACCGATCGTTCCTTACTTTCCGAATAACCCTCGTAATAGTTAAGAAAAAAATCGTTACGTTGCACCATTTCCGAGTTATTTAGCGTTGAAGTTAGCGAATGAGATATTTGTGTGCGCAAATTCAAACATTTGCAAGTGCTAAAACGCAGTAACGCACAGGCATCTGCGCGTCCGTGAGCTACCACGTGTTCAAACATTCGTTAACAGTTAAAACGTTCATTTCCCGGAGGCGATAAATTAAGCTATGTGAGCAAATACTACGTTTGTTCGGTTTGAGGAAAGCAAACGAAGAATAAATTTGGCGACAATGTCTCTGGCAGGCTGCTTGAATTTGAGTGCTAGACGACGTGATTGGATAAGTTCAGTGCAAAATAACTACAAAACGACGCAACGTATCAAAATTTTTTCTTGACAGTAATTTCTCAGCATAGCCTGCCATTCAACACTCTAACAAGATTTCAGACAGTTTCCAGAGTTACAGCTACATCTACATACATAGTGCACAAGCCACCGTACAGTGTGTGGCGGAGGGTACGCTGTGCCACAACTAGTATTTTCCTTTCCTGTTCCATTCGCAGATAGAGCGTGGGAAAAACGACTATCTATATGCCTCTGTATGAGCTCTAATTTATCGTATCTTATCTTCGTGGTCCCTACGCGAAATGTACGTTGACGACAGTAGGATCGTTCTGCAGTCAGCTTTAAATGTTGGTTCTCTAAACTTTCTCAGGAGTGTTCTTCGAAATGAATGTCTTCTTCCCTCCAATGATTCATACTTGTGCTCCAGAAGCATATCCATAACACTTGCATGCTGATCGAACCTACCGGTAACAAATCTTGCAGCACCCCTCTGAATTCTTCAATGTCTTCTTTCAGTCCCACCTGGTGTGGATCCCAAACACTCGAGCAGTACTCAAGAACAGGTCACACTAGCGTCTATGTGCGGTATCCTTTACAGATGAACCACACTTTCCTAAAATTCTCCCAATAAACAGAAGTCGACCATTCGCCTTCCCTACCACAATCCTCACATGCTCGTTTCATTCCATATCGCTTCGTAACGTTACACGTAGATATTTAAATGACGTGACTGTGTAAAGTAGGACTCTACTATTGCTGTATCCGAAGTTTACGGGTTTGTTTTTCCTACTCATCCGCATTAACTGACCACACTGTATAGGGGACAGTCAAATGAAAACTAGACAGATGGAAAAAATAAACTGTTTGTTATTTCAAAAGGAAATGCCATAACTCTTAATACACTTATCCCACTGTGAGACAAGATGGTCAGTGCCTTCAACGAAAAAGTTTGCCGTTGCCTACGAAACCATGATTGTGCCCAGGCGTGTACCTCTTCGATTAAAGCAAATCGACGGCCACGAATGTTTTTCTTCAGGGCTACAAAAATATGGAAATCGCATACGGAGGAATGACTGCATGGGTGACGTGTAAGAGCTTCCCAGTGAAACTTTTGTTGAAGAAATAACCATGTGCAACATGAGGGCGGGCCTACTTGTTGCCAAGGATGTTTCGAGTGCGATATTTTATTACTGACCGATGATCGTTGTAAATCTTCATAGATTTTCGGAAATACAAAAACTGTTGGTTACCTTTATTACAAATAGTATAACGCACTGATGAGTGGGCTGATGAAGCTCACTTATTGGAGAATGCATGAATCACTGACGACCAAACAGTATTG